>NT_177001.1:500675-526161 GCF_000188095.3 Bombus impatiens
CAATTCCGCCCCCCCCCCCTCCCCCCCCCCCCCTCGGTGAGTCTTCGGTTAATCTGCCGTGATTTATGCATAAGTGCGATTAAAGCCGAAACCCCTATTGATACGAGCAATAAATCCGGCGATAGAGATTAGCTCTGGTCACTAATAGTTGAGATTTCTCAACGGGTAGCTTTGTGGTCAAACGTTCGTTGTTAAGTCTAGGACTGTTTAGTGTGTATATAGATGCGCCCACGGTGTCTCTAAATCACGTGGACCGTAATAACGTATTACTCGAAGTAGCGCTTAATCCTGGGATGATTTGTGAAGTTTACCGATCGGCCATTTTAATACTTTAATAGCCAACCTGTCACCTTGTAATTTAGTAGGTTCTATAAAAAGTTTCGGGAAATGATCAATAATATTATTACACCGATAGTACTCGTAGTATTATACATTCGATAGTATCATACATATATTCTTAGTGTGTTAGATCGGTGTGGGTAAAATGTCGATGAATGAAGTTTGAATTGGTCAATTATCAACTACGATAAAGAATTTGAAAATTAAGAAGAAGGAAATTGTTATCAACTATGTGTATTGTAAAGATCATTTAGGCAATCATTTAACGTATAGATTATTATGCGTACTATGTATATTATAATATGTATTTTAAATGACATGGAAATTGGATATTACGGTTTATGTTATGTATAACTAATGTGTCGATATGTTACAAGTTATATGTTAAAAAATGACATTTCATGTGAACCACCTTTCTAACGATATCAATTTAGTCATAACACTGAAAAGCACAACCTATCGGTCTCTACTGTCAAGCGTGTTTATCTAATTTACTAAGTAGTCTCGCAAATAAAGAAATATCAAAGCGTCCTAAATTATACCAAGTGTCAAAAAGATTAAAAGTTATTTGAATGTTAAGGAATGCCATATACCGAGGATATAAAGACTCCACCTAAAGTATGTTTCACTGAAACAACAGGTGTACTAACACCGGGCGGGCGCATCACTACGATTCTGAATATTAACTTTTCTCTCCTCCGAATCGTATATCGAGATAATAACAGCGATTGACCGGTGGTCGGTTGTTCGTTACGGTGTCGTAAATGTCACGCGTGACAATAAAAATTTCTGACGAAATGTATTATACCCTTTACCATCAGACCATTGACTGAAAGGAGTCATTGGGAGCGTTTCGATCGCCGCTTAGCAGTTCGCGGTCGATAAATAAACATACTGGCCGCGGTTAAAGGACAGCTTTCAATAATCATAGAAAAAAATATAAATAGAGAGAGGGTTCAGCGTAAAAGAAGTTCGTTACTCCGCCACGTTTCTCGTGTAGCACGAGGCGCGCCTGTTATGTATTTGTGTGGGGGCGAGTTAGGGGCAGCACCCACCGTTTAACTCGTTGAAATCTGACGATGTTTAATGAGACGTCAAGAATTTGATGCGAGTTTCGAAAGCACGGTTGCATAGTACAGAAGAAGAGAGAAGCCAAGCGCACACCGCGGGGCGGTCTTTATAAAGACGGCCTTTATATTTGACCGGTCGGAAATTCAGTGAGCATGTGGCAACGTCGGATATCCCTCTCTGTGTTTCTTTCTTCCTCGGGCCAAAGCTCGATTCGTTGGCCACGCATCTTTTTCCAGCAGCGCCGGCCGGCCATCGGGCCCCCATCGCGTTCTATACCCGTACCAGAAAGTTTCTTCTACCTTTACCACACCACCACCTTACACCCCATCCACTATACTCTTTTATTTTATTATTCGACCCGACCTCCAACGAGTTAGGCTGTTGCCTTCGCCTCTACAGAGAGCCCTTTGCCTCTCACTCTCTTTTCTCCGACTTTTGCTTACTCTGTTTCTATCTCTCTCTCGTTCAACCATAGCCTCCTCTTCCTCCCACCGCCTCTACCTTTCTCTTCGAAGCGATTCGCTTCGCGACTAACGAAGAAACTGGAATCTCGTTGTATGGATACGAAGAAGATTCTTCTTCCTTTCACTCTTTCTCGTGTCTCCGCGTCTTTATCTAACATCGGCTGGTCCCCTTTCGCCGCCCCCTTTCATGCTCCGCGTACAATTAGTTTGCTCGAACTTGTACGGGCCAACGAGCGTTTGCCTACCATTTTCTATATGTATCATGGACGCGTTATCGATGCAGCCGGCGAGAGGCGCGCATATTAAAACTTGACGAGACTCGCCAGGAATCCAGGAAGAGGCGCTGTGAAGCAGCTAGCGGCGGACAGTGGGGGGAAAAGGAAATCGTATATAGCCGACTATACCGAGGGAAACTTTTCATAATGTTGGATGCTGGATCCGTTTAGAAATTTTTCAATCGTGCCCTCGGTATCGTGAACTTTGCATTCCTCGCGTCCTTCGCGGTTATTCCACGCAACCGGATCATGTGGAATAATATTGACTCGCATCAAGTATCCCTTTACGTTCTTGCATTTTTATACGAATATTCGGTATTACGCCGCACAGGTTATATATTTCTTACCCGATGCCACGATATTACAGGTGCTATTTCTCTCTTTCTGTCTACTTTTTCCCGTCCGGTCCGTTTAGTTCTCACGATAACGCGCCTTTGCTACGAGTCACAGGACTCATAGTTCCGTGCGTTATCAACAGCGGGTGATAACGCGTGTACATTTGTATTTGTTTTGGCGTGAACTTTTATGTAGTCACAGTCTTTTTTGTTTCTTTTAAGTTTTATTAAATTATAGCGAAATATATTACAGTTTCATATCGCATCACGTATATAAAGGGTTTTATATTACATAACAAAACTACTTAATCTTTTCATTTTACAATTAACTCTGCCTTTTTCGTAACTTTCATCAATTTATTACATATGATCCAAGTAAGGCTATTACAAACTTTCGAGGAATAAAATACATACGGACAGGTGAAATTCGCATTGAAATTAATAACACAGACGGCTCTTCCGCATTTAGCATCGTGTGAATTGCAACATTCTCAATAGATTCCGCGAATAGCTAGCGCTCGTGTATAAGTTAACCCGTTTGAATTTTTTATAGACTCATCATCATATTTTTCTTTTGCCCTTTCGTTCAGCATCGAACAACGCAACATGTTGACCGCATTTAAATGTAAACGGGCTCGCGCTTCTCTGACAGTTTTCGCGAAATATTTTCAAGTTTCCCTCTCCGCCTTTCCCCCGGTTCCAGCACTATTTTGCGCAAAGAATCGCGTTAATTCGTAAACCGCAATGCAGTAGCTTCGCGTAATTGAAACCACTGTGTGTACCTATGTAACTACTAATGGTAACGGAAAGTCATCGGAAATATATTTTTATCGACTGAGCGGAGAAAATCATGGGCTGACCATGGGCCAGAGAGCTTATTCCGAAATCAATCACGTTCACGCGCGATTGTTTTACCTAATACAACACACGGCGTACGTGACTGCCGCGAAACTGGCTGGCTTGTTGCCATGTTTTCTCGCACGGAAACGCTCGCGATCGGTTAAATGTTAATTAACATGCTGACCTTTAACCGATCGTTCATGTATACCTGGGGATAATCGCTGATTTCTAACCGTATATGTATCTGGCGCTAATATTTTAACGCGCTTTCCTGCACCTAGACTGGCTTACCGAGATACTTGAACACCTACTACAGGGAACTTCTATACGTAACGTATATATCATATATGTTATGTAAAAATTTTGGAAACTTCGTTAGCACTGAAGAGAAACGACTGTCATGATTACGTTGGTCAAATTTGAAGTGAATGTGAAGATATTTGTTGCAAATTTGTATTTAGTAAAATTTGATAATACAGCATGAATATTGGTCTTAAATGTATTACCATATACGAAATGGGGTTCCGGTAGATATTGAAATTCATTAATATGATATAATGGATTATTAATTGTCCGCTGATACACCAGTGCAATCATGATAATTCGTGATATAGTACAAAGCTAATCAGATTTCAAAAGGTGACACCCATAAAATATTCATAAAAGTTTACAAATGGTTGGAATACTTCCGTGAATCTATGTATCTCTACTAGTCGCTGGTTTTTACCTCGAGAGAAATTCTCGCGTATCGTTGCCGCGTAACCCGCCGTTCGAAACCGTGGAGAGATGAGTCAGTATGACGGTGGTAGAGCGAAGGATATTTTGCAGTGTAAAAAAAGTCTCGCTTAGCTCTCTCGCAGGGTGCAGAGGTCCAAAGCTATCGTTTTCTCGATTCTCACGAGAAGGCTTGCCCCTTGTATCGGTTTCATTCGACTCCTTCTGCCACACAGTAATTAGAAAACACGTAAACGAGTTTTCGGTACGTTAATTCCGAAGAACGTAATTCCGAGCGTTGCTGCATCCTGGTATCTTCTCTTCTCCCCCTCTTTCACTCCACGCCTCGTACCTCTCTATTGGATGACCCCATGGACTTTCAGCCGCGCACACTCACTCGTATATATGCGTATACTTACCTATGCGTACACATGTGCACGGTTTATTGAACAGTGGGGATCGGTCGTTAGAAGTTAGAAACGGGGGGATCACGTGCGTCGCTTCACCGTTTGCCCGGTAATGCGCGCACAATCGCGTGTATCTCCAATTTTTTAAATGATCACGAATACACACAGGCCTGATAAATTTCCCCTCTGCATTCCGCGTTTGTTTGTACTGGTCTGTTTTACGCTTTTTTCAGCGATGAATTTATATATAAAAAAGCAAGGAGGAAGGCACTAAAGATAATATCGTTTTTCCAACGGTGACAAATAGGCGGTTCGTTGCGCGCCAACGCGGATCATAAATATTGAAATATTACACCTCTGTCGGAGTCGCTTGATTTTATAGAACATGCGTGCACGATAAGCGTTGCGTTACGCTATTTCAGTAACCATTCTCACGGTTGTTCCAGGAACATTTAGAACGTGTCATTACCATATAATACACAATTACCCACAAATCTGTATTACCCTGTATAAATTCCTTTCAGAAGCCACCTGTAGAAAAGACGCTGTATTGTTCGTGTCCGCGATACGACGCGTCAGACGCCGCGAGTAGGTATTCATAAATCGTAGAAAATTAAAATTACTTGCAACAAGTCGTTTTATTGCTGAAAAATAGCCGTCCGTATTTACGACTTCTTTTATAATCACTTTTTTTTCAATTTCATTCTAGCAACGGTAGTAGACATAATATAGTCCAACTTCGAATTTCTTCCATATTTTTCCATAGCGTTTTTCTCATAAGTTTAACCATTCTCAATTGAAGCCATAGGAAAAGAACATTTTCGGTCATATACCTTTTTTCTTTGCTGGATCTCAATGTTAAGATTCATTCACGTGTCGAGCAACTCAATACATTTTATTTGGTTTTTAGATTATATATGTGTTCTTGTCAGCCCTTTAAATTCAATACTTCAAAAATATCCATGCCTCAGCTGTTTTTCTTTTTTATAATGCTTGTCACATTTGTTACTTAATTTCAGAATTCTTATGTGTGAAGACATGATCTTTCAACTATTAACCATACCGTATTAAAATACCATCTTCCGATCACCAAACGACACAAAAATCAGAAAATCAATGAATTATCATGTCTCTCCTATGTGATCATCGATTTGAAACACTACAAACTCAAACGGTAGCATTAGTATCGAACCAACGCGTCACAGCGAGAAATCGCGTACATTTCATATACATAAACGATCGGTGGGGCGCCTGTTTCCGCGTGCTAAAAAATCCATTCGGATCTAGCGGCGCTCTTGCCGGCGCTGTATTATGGAAATCAGTGGAATCGCAGTGCCGAGTATGCAAGACACGTGAATTAAACACGTAATACACCGACTCCGCAGTGTGCACCTGTCGCGCATGCAAATCACTTAAGCCGCTGAGCCTGCTCCTGCTCGGTTTCCGAGCTTTTTCGGCCGCGATGCATATCGCTGCGCGCTCATTGCGCTCTCGATTGTAATGCGCCTTCTCTCTGCGTGTCCTTGCCACTTTTCTGTTTCTCCCTTTTTCTTATAGACGTATACGTGATAAGGTAGACTTATTCGAGTCACCTAAGCTTTTATATCATAAAATTCAATCTTGATCTTTACAGAGAATAATTAAATTTGTTGTATATTATAGAACACCGCGATTCTTCGATATAATAACTTGCCTTATATCTCTACATCTGTTTCTGTTAAAGTATCTATCGCTTTATACAGGTAAAGTATAATAAAATATATTTTTTTTGTTACGTTTCGCCTGCGATATTGCGCTTTATTTTGCTCAATCAACTTACCAATGAATTCCCTGAAGTACGTTTGAAAGGCTTCTGCAGTGTTCATTTATCAGAATATAAACACGGTGGAATAGACGGTTGATAAATGTCGATCGTTCTTTACCTAGCTTTTATACAAAATATAAAATATAAAATGTTTCTCGTTGAAAAATCACCTTCTTTCCATTGACAAATACCCGATTTGTTCCTTTAATAGATGCACTTGATGTGCAGCTAAAATTAATATTAGCGACGCGGTATTTTCCAAAGTAGAAAATCAATTATGTTTAAATCTCGGCTTAATACGAATATACAGGATGTAATAGAACAAACAGACTGTTTAAAACGCTAGAAAATTATCGAACGAGTCAATATCTTCCTCTGTAAACCTCTCTCTTCTCTCTATCTTTTTTTACCATCATAATTTTCCATCTCTCGTTCCCTCTGCTCTTCGAGTCTCGTAACTTTCACCATGTTTCCCGTCTCTCTTCTTTTTTCCCCGGTCTCTCGTAAAATTTGTCACTCTCTACGGCTCTTTGCTCTTCTACCTTCTCTGGCACACAACTTGCCGCACCTGTAAGCACAATCAACGATTAGATGCAATCAGTTACGCTTTCTTTTTCCTTCGTGCGTGTCTCTACGTCGTTTCTTGCTACAATCACTGGAATACTTTATCGATCGCATGTACACGTGATATTTCAGTTAATATTTACCGACGTTCGCGTTCCATACAGATTTTTCGTCCGCGATGTAACCATTACACAAATACAATCCAGGCGGTGTATTCGTCGTCGTCGTCGTCGTCGTCTTCGTTATTACATGCCACTACCAGTAACCGGAAGATCTTGTGCTCTGATAAATTACCCTGTAACGTAACCGGTGCGCTCGCCTTCTTCCGTCGTCCTTTCTGTGTCCGAGATACAGTCGGAGACAAAAATAATTGAACAGATAGCGGAAGGTAGGTATCAATGAAGTTTCATCGAATTAGTCCTAACGTTATATTGTACTGATATAATTAAGTTTCATTTATTACAAAGCAGCCGGCAAAAGGAAGTTTAAAATTCGTTAAATAGTTAATAATTTCAAGAACTGTTAGTAATTATAAATAATTATTCGAAAGTAATTTTGTGTATACGAGTATATTAATGACTTTTCTGTCTATTTTACAGCATGTTGTTGACTGTTCTAGAGTTTCATATTATATTTAGTCGCTTTTCTTCTCAAATACAATCTGTCTTGTAAAATTGTGGTGTCTATTGTACTACTTACGTTTAAATTTCCTTTTACCCGCTACTGTATATGCTGTGGTACGTACGTCTCGTTTACATCTGTGTAAACAGACCGTATTTAACGAAACGTCGTCGATACCTTATTTCCACCACCTATTTAACTTATTTTTGCCTCCGACTGTATTGTTCACCGAGTTTTCTCGTTCGAGGAAAATAGGTTCCAGCTGCATGAGGTAGGTCAGCTAGGGCTTCCTGTAAACACGATGAATAA
Source organism: Bombus impatiens (assembly GCF_000188095.3). Classification (NCBI taxonomy): domain Eukaryota; kingdom Metazoa; phylum Arthropoda; class Insecta; order Hymenoptera; family Apidae; genus Bombus; species Bombus impatiens. The sequence continues at coordinate 508,419 of NT_177001.1, forward strand.
TCCAAATTAATGGTAAATGCATACCACGAGCGAATAAATTTCTACAAGAAAAAAAAGAAGGAAATATCTGAATACCACGCTAATTGAGACTTTGAAAGGATTAAGCTTATAGGAGATAATTGGTTTGTCATTTAGGTAGTAGGTCATCTTAAATTTCCAATTTTCCCTGTCCAAGTGGCTGTGAAACGCTGAAAAGCCGCATTTCCATGGATATAGTCAACATTCACCCGTTGAATTATGCTCGAGAGCTTACTAGACCCCGTCTTTCGAGAATATGCGTCACGCCAGTATGTTGTCATATATAGACACATACACGGTGTACCAGGATTTAAAATTCGGTAGATGTATTCTATGAGTGTAATCCGGCAAAAAGTATTTTATAAACGTAGCTTATTCGAAGCTTTATCGAAAAGTTGTAATAAAAATAGGAAATGCAAAAGGAACGATGACGGACTCATCAGGATTATCATGCTATAAGACAAGAATAGATTTATAATCAGCGTAATCTTTGGCTGTTAATATATAATTCACAAGAAAAGTTGAATTTATTACTGTATTGTGTATTACTATAGAAATGCTCACGCAAAGTTGTAACAAAATTTAGCTGCCAAACTCTGGATCACCCTATATTATATAATATATTATAAAAACATTTCGAAATTTCACGAATAGTGACGAGACAATTGTCACGGTTATGTTGGACAAATTTCAAACCAATCTGGAAACTTACATAGAAATTACAAAATATTTATTGCAAACGTAAGACGTATTAAAAAAAAAGATGTTCAAATACTAACACAAGCCACTATATTTTTACACATATAACATTTTATAATTATGACCTTAAAATTGGCCTTATAACCTTAGAATTTACTAAATTTGTTAAACTCTGGGACACCCTGTATGCACATATACACATATATACGGGTAGCAGGTATATATACGTGGCACGCATAATGATGCTTCCGCCACACATAAATTAGCATCACGAGTGGCCGGCTGACCCGGTGTACGAGACAATTTTCTAAGAAATTTGTCAAACGATAATTCGAGCGGCTTCTCAAGTGTAAATTCAGCTCTCGCGGTGGCTGCCGACCGGTCGGTCCGCCCGGTATGCAAATAAGTTGGTCAAGATAGCCGAGCGATGAGAGAGGCGGGACGTGTCGTTATTCCGATACCATTGTTTGTATTTCATGGCGGAACGTGAATCATCGGTTACTTAATTCCGATAACGCCGCCAGCTACCGATGTCGGACGCATTTTAAACGCGCCTTGTCTTCCCTGCTGCCTGCTTCCAATGGACCGCCGTGACCGATTTTACTGTGCGGAAGTCCAAGACTTGTATTGGCGAATGTGGGCGCTTTTGCCAGGTCGTACTAGATAGGATGAAAATTTGGAAAATTATTATCATTTGTAAAAGAGATATACGAAAGTTTAGAAAATTAGATTTTTTTTTAATTAGTGTCGTCGACGGAGGAGATATAAAATCGGCCATGCTAAAATTTATGCGTTTCGTACAACTTAAAACGCAGCGAGAGACAAGGAGCTTCAATCTCTTAGCCAGGATCGAACAGTTCAACGATTTAGAGTTGTTTCTTCCGTTGAAAATATTTAACCGTTTGAGTCCCAAGCAGCGCAATCGTGCTGTTTAGATTTTGTGTCGAAAAGTCCCAATATTCTGTATTTCATTGTTATCTTCTTAATAATGTTTATTGAACAAAACTTGAAATATTTATAAAGCAATAATACGCGTATATAATAATATAGGTGTATTTCACAGAAATAACAAATATGGCAAATCCCTGTTCGGGATTTTTCGACCCTGTTTTTTCAAATACCTCTGGGACTCAAACGGTTAATATAGCAGTTCATAGATAGCTTTCACAATCTGAGATTCAAGCAAATCAAATTGATTTCGCGAGACGCGTAGAATGTTTGGTATGGCTGCATCAATCGTTGTCGTCAACTAATACTTCAATTTATTACCCTATTATGTTCTTTGCACCAAGTATACACGGAGTACGATACAGAAAGGTGTTTGGATTTGCCTTTGGATTCATTTTTGTGGAAGCTTTTTCCGACGCCTTTTCATAAGAATCGTCTTAAAGGTTTTTGCTGAAAGATATTTAAAGCTAAGTTTTATTGTTCAACCAGAGGACAAAGAAAGCCTAGTAAACTGAAGTGACCTTCAAACAAGTCAAGGTCAAAGGAATGGTGACAAGCATGTTTAGCCGGTGCAAATTTGTGTAGAGAGTAATGGACACGTCTTGGTAGTCCGGTCCTGTTTAAATAACTTCTGCTCTCGCGCGACTTTCGGATTGTTTGAGGGTCATCGCCGTTACAGCTTTGTTAAATTTACTTCCACAGCACTGCAGTGTGCCCCATTTCTGAAATGCAAAACTATGTTTGAACGACCTTCTACGAGTAGCTAATTTTACATTTTCTCGACTCAATACGTTGCGAAGAATATCGTATTCTAAGTTAGTTATATCGTAAAATAATTGCTGCCGTATTGTTATTAAATACTGAATTATATATATACGTTGATATAATCTCCTTATTTCCATCGAATAAAAAACAATTTAAAAAATTGCATAAATTGCCGAATTGTTAGAAAGAGACTCGCAGAACGTTGTATGTATCTTTAGAAGCTCGTTTAACACAAAAGTATGGTGGATTAGTATCCATGGAAATAAGCGAATATCAGGCAGCTTATCTCTCTAGAAACGCGAAAGAACCGTAAAGCTTTCGATGTATACGTATCGTATAGATGCTTCAATACAGAAGGCGATTTCGTTGAACATCCAGCCGTGAGACGCGAACACGAGCGCGCGCGCGCATCCCTGAAAGCCACGTTTAAAGAGATATTCGCCGTCTGTATTGTATAACTCCTTTACGAGAGTTACATTTTCTTGTATATATTTGTTACGGGCAAAATTGTATGATACGCGCTACTTCTCACGTGGAATTTACAACGATCCCAGTTGGGTCTCTTTCGAATAATTAAAATTGCTGTTCCGCAACCGGTAGAAATTCCCCGAAATACGAAATCATCGCGTGTACGAGTATTTTACTTTTTTAACGTGCACACACGCGTACAAACTCGCACGTGTGAGTATCTTCATTAAATTAATTGTTAATTTACCGATAAACACGGAGTACAATTAATTTCTTCGTGATACTTGTTACTCATTAACGTAAAACAGGCTTCAGATTCCGTTGCTTCCTTCGTTTACATCGATACGTTGCGAAACATAGGTGTTTCTTGGTGCTGCGATTTAATCGAGCGATCTCTTCATTTGTGTGCAATTAATGTTATTCCATTTAGATAGCGATGTGTACTTACTGTTACAGATCAGGGTCTTTTATAGTACCATTAATTTATACCTTTTTTCAGGCTAAATATCGCCTGTTATTGTTTTATAATTCCTTTAGTTACCATAGTTGCAGCGAAGAATTTCATGTAATTTGGACCAACTCCTTCGAGACTTTCCGAAGCCAAGTATTCCACAGTGAACCGTTACTGTTCCATATTTTCTATAGATATTTGTTTTTAAATAAACCTATTGGAATACAAATAACAGCTCATTGGATAGTAATTGTCTATTTAGGATGTTCGTAGCCGACTGCCTGCTACTGTTCCACCATCTATCTCTTCCACGCCCAACTCCACCCCATTGTTTGTCCTAAAGACAGATATATAGGTGTAGCTTGAAAGATGGCGTCATTCCTAACGCTGTTTCTACAAATACCACCCTAAAAGTATATCGGCCAATGTACACAGTGATCTTTTCAAGTTACAAATGTTATCCAATCGATACCTTCGTGAATCAGGATTGCCAATCATACTCGATGTGTCAAAGGCTATTGATGCACTGCAGTAGCGGACCAATCCCATTCCATTTGATTCTCGCTCAAACATATCGACACACGTACAAAATAGACAAACATCTTCGCGAACAGCCGTCCGTAGTCGACCCTGTTCTATGATCGAACACGGTTGAACAGTTTCAAAAATTCCTCTTCTCGTACCAGGTTTCGACAGCCATAATGGCCGCTGACACGGTAGCGCGCGATTTCATATATCATATCGTTTCGACACGTTGAAGAGTCGCAGATGCTTTCATTGTCAGTAGCTGAAAAAAGTATTTCAACGGCTATCGTAGAAAATTTCCACGTATATATTGTGTATTGTTGTATTTTTAACTCTCATTAGTATCGTAAATGAGGCACGACTACTTGTTGATTTGGAACTGTACATAGAATCTACAGATATTTGCTGCAAACATATATTTAATAAAAAAAATTTGTAACATGGATACATAAACACGTAATAAGCGTTCAATACGGTTCTAGTGAAAAACTAGTGATATTTATAACTCTAGTGATTTCTAGAAAATATAGAATCTTCGGATTCGTTGACTGTTACATTCGCTATCATAGGGCTAATAAAATTTGAAAACGTTGCGTATAACGTGCGTGATATATTCGTCAAATTTTTCTACAAGTTGTTCGAATTCTTTTCTGCGCTATTTCGTATATGAGAAAAATCCACATTGTACGGCTTAAGGTCGTACACTGTACACGTGTAGGTCAGGCCGCTTAGCTTCACCTGCTCTCCATTTGTCACGTCCGAAATTGCATTACGCGGCACGTCAAATTTCTATATAAAACGACCCTAAGATGCCATTGACTGCGCCCCCGTGGTCGTTTAACATGTCGGCGTTCCGCTTTCTGCTTTACGTCTCTCTACTCCTCTGTGCAATCTTCTCGCTCTCTTTCCATCTCCGTCTCGCTCTTGTTCTCGTCCAGGTACTCTGTGCGTTGCTCTCCATGTGCCTCTCCGGCCATATGGTTCGCGACCCTGCTGCTGTTCATTCATAATACACGCAGCCCTAAAAGTTGAACGCGTTAGACCATGTGCACGGTGAAACTCGGACAGGCGGTTTTCAAAGCGACGCATTGGATAGCCAGCTGAAAATTTTAAAAGCAACCTGGAACCTGGTGTCGCCACCGGCCGAACTCGTCCCTGTAGGGACTAATTTGTAGACAGTAAAATAAAAACTTGCAGGTTAGCTGGTCGATGAGTTCTTTTCAAATATGCAATAGCCAAGGGATGAAACATAGGATGTGGTATTATTCCCTGTATAAGAGCTGTACTCTGTACGAGAGTGCACTTTGCTTTTACTGTAACGTTTATTCTGGATCGTAATGCTGTTAGACAGTTTACTGTTCCTATTGTATTCGCGAAAAGTGTATACGGTAGTTCATAAAAGTGTTCCGACACTTGTAGAAACCTTTTACGAATACATAACGTTCCGTACATTACATAACGTTATACGAGACGTACATGTACGTTTGAATTTTCATTAGCTCTACGTTATACGCATGAATTTTATGATAATGTTGGTAAAAATTTGAAGCAAATCCGGTCATTCCGCAAAACATCGATTCCCAGACACGCTATGAATGTTCCGAAAAACCCGGTATAATATTTTGACGTCATTACAAATTCTTTCTTAATCCATCCTTTACCGCGGACCCTTGTAAACCTAACTGAAAACACGTGACACAAAGAAATAGAGTCTTCCACGGACTGGAAAATCTCAGTTCAAAAGATTAGCAATAACAGCATGGAGTAATGGCACTACAGAAACGTAGTTTACTTTAGATGCCACGAGCGCCGCTATTCTACCGATTCCCATCGAACTCTCCCCCTAATTTCGAGTGAGAAGTACACCATCGGTGGTCATTCCAGCTACCAGACGCAGCAGCTGGTTGAGCTAAAAGCTAATCACAATAGAGCGTGCTCCTTAGACGTATCCTGGCCGTGTATACCTGCAGTTTACCCTCAGAGTCTACGCTTCTTTCAGGATTTCTGCCAGGTAATCGTGGAAATAGGCGAGGATTCTCGAAAAACTTTCCATCGTTATTTCGAGGTCGTTTTCCTTTTGTCAAGCAAGGCCGACGACAGGAAGAGCCTAGGCTGACGACATAATCTGGCCAGGCCTGGCTTACCTACGCTATCTTAACTTCGTTTTTGCCTAAAACGCATTTGGCTCCCGCGTACTCGACGTCCTTGTCGCTGACTCGTCCCTAAGGCGCAGCCGGGGATTACTTCTTAACTCCTGACACAGATTTCCAGAGAGTTTCCACGAATTTATGACTTAGCGTGGCAGCCGTGCCTCACGGAAGGAAGATAACATTTACATAGTCGGATCCTTGGCTGTGCGGCGTTATACCGATCGAAAAAGCTGATGTTTTATGTATTCTCTTTTTACGCGCTGTTTAAAATTCCGTTTGAAAAATAAACGAACATATGGCGTTTGGTAACGAGAGAAGAACTATCGTGCAAATGGAACGGTTTCTTTTGTCCAGCTCGTCGCACCGGATCAGTCGATGATACTCGTTATTGTAGAATTCTCTCTAGTTTCTGTGTTTTTGTCTGTGAAATGGAGCAAGAGAAAGATATAAGTACATACCTTTTGTTGACATTTTGTAAAGAATAACGTTGTAGGTGGCTGCACCCTCTTCCATAATCTCTCCATATCTAGATTTACCTTTATTATCTTCGCAGCAAATATTAGGGCGGGGAACGATTTCCAGTTAGGTTAGGATCTAAAAATAGCAGTATCATATTTTAAAAGACAAAAGGGGAGTCGGTAGGGTAACGCCACAATTGAAGAGTTCTGTATAGGTCCTGAATGGCTCTGTTAAGGGAATCGCGTCCAATAATATTTGTTTCCAGACACATTGCCATTCGATACACTGGAAATGATATTTTGAGGAATTATTGATGAAATACAGAAAAAGTAGCGGGTATTGTTCTTGTCGTCGCTAAGATACGCTAAAGGCATGCATCATTTCCGCCTTCATTAGCTTGTAAACTTGCCAGAGAGAGAGGGGGGGAAGGGGGGAGAGAAAATTTCCCCACATCCATAGGTCGTGGGCTAGAGCTTTCAGTATTAATACCATAATTGGCTTGATACAGCGAAGTTGTTACAGTTCTCGAGAGTCTCTCGCGCACGTCCGTCGATAACCATTACACATTCATATGGCAATTGAAAAGTCCAGGAAAGTCTAGCTCACCGCAATAAATACACTATACGGTCGTCGACCAGAGTCACCTCGTCGTCAAGAGAATTGTTTGCCACTGACGCGTGCATTCGTAACGCGATCACGCTGTTTTCTTTTTCTCCCACATACAGATAGAAACAGTGGCAATGCACCAAGAATACTTAAGTGATGGAGGGGAGAATGGACAGAACGTGATAAACCTCTGACAAGTCAAATTGATCAACTTCAGTTTCTATAAAGTTATCAATTTCACATTATACAGACGTTGTTCGACAATTTGAGAATAATGAAATGAATTCAACCATTGAAACGGTTAATTTAAATACTCCTTTCATCTTTTATATTCACGGTAGATGAATCATACACGATGCACGTCCAAAGTGTACATTAATTTTAACAGCGACGCGAGCCCGCGAAAAGTGCGATCCAACGACAGCGATAGTTATTTTCACGTAAAAGGTCAGTTTCCATGCGTAAACAGGTCGAATGCTGGTTTCGTCGTATCGTTGCCAATCGATTTCTTACGTACCGACCGATACTTTACGCAACAGCAATGCAAACGGTTACGTTACTTTTCTGTAGCAAAAAAGCGATCTCGAGGTCTCCGACTACCTATCCAGGTTATGTTTCAATTCCTATCAATCTTTAGAGAGGAGATAGATTTGTTTCGATAGACTTGACTAATTTCATAAACTATTCTGGCAGGTATCGATTCTTGATACCCATCGGTCTATTATTATTGCTATTCAATATGAGTATCGAATGGAGATTGAAACAAACGTATTCTGCTGAATAATAGCATTTTCGAACGAGAAGCTATCGAGAATGATCGAGCCTCGAACGTTGCACGAGTATCGATATCCCCGACGATATCTCTCGCGTCCTCGAATCGAAAGACCAAACAAGTCGCACGGTAGTCTCTTGGAACTAGACACCAACGTCGCCTTGCGGAGACAATCGAATGACGGATGTCATGTATCACCGTCGTGACTCTACAAAAACGAATTCTCGCCAACGAAACGAAGCGATAGAGAGCGGCAAGCACAGCCCGATCGGAAGATCAACGGGAACGCCGACCTGACATTTATCAAGACGTGATTTCGGCTCCGGCATTCCTAATGAATCCGAGTGAATCTAGGTTGGTGGATTGCGCCTAACAATGATGGATGGGTTAGTCTATCGATTCGTTGGATTAGATGGAAATAATATGACGTTATCGAATAGAGGGAGCCACGTAGGGGACCGCCCCGGCATTTGGTTATTATGCACAGGGGAAGTTGAATTCTATTCGACCCCTGCGAGATACGAGAACGCTAATGAGCGTATAATGCGCATTGAATCGTGATCATTACACCTAGTGCGTTACGAGCATTGACTGCGTGTGGTAGGGTCATAGACATCCGTGGAAAATACGTGCAGTTCTGTCGACAGAGTCGAGTCCATTTAGGGTATACTGTCGTGGTTAAGGGTGAGGTAAATCCTCTCTCTGTGTGTCTGTATCTATGTATCTTTCTCGTGTCTGCTTCTATGCTTCTCTCTCGTTTCTTCTTCTGACTAGGAGCGTACGCACTAACGTGTTTTCTCACTCTCTCTCTCTCCCTCTCTCTTCTTCTCTTCCCCTCTTCCCCCCTCTCTGGAGCGTCAATCCATTCCCTTCAAGCAGGTCTGCCTCGCGTTGCTTTGATCCTGAGTATCTCGCATGCATCGGAATCTTTCTCTGTGCGGACACATTCTAGCTGGCGTCTGTGAATTTCAAAGCATGGTATTGTAGCTAGGTAATAGTGTTTCATCTCCGTATTACCGATACCATAGTTCACTCGGGGATCTTCGCAAATGGGGACGCATTGATAACGCGTAGAAACATATAGGATTTGGTAAGGTGTTAGACGTGCACACGAGAGCGTATATTAACTCGCTCGCACATTTGAGTGGATTATGGTACATAACCGTTACACGATGGGAGTTTTTCATCGCGAAATTGAAAACGTTTTACTTTTTTGTTCGCAAACGTTACGGTAAAACTATGGCAAGCGATCGATGTTTATAAACGTCGAGGTTACCAGAGAAGAATTACGTGAAATTTTTTAAAATCATTTACAACGGAATAACAAATGCTGTGTACGTTTATAAGGGAAATACGTTATAAGCTTAATATCAAAACATCATTGTACCAATGAAAAAAATGGCAAAACAAATTTCAAAGAGATGAAACTCGATTATCTGTGAATGCATAGCAATATTTCTCACTAGCTGGCGGGAGCAACGCGTTCGATTGGCGGTGCCAGAGAGGGGAGAAACGAAGAGAGGGGAATGCGACTCGTGTGAGCTTATATCGGTGAATGAGAAGAGGCTGCTTCGTGGAATGTATGTGTATGTATTTCGATTGCATTCACAGACCTTTTTTTCTAGCCGGTCTAACCACCTTGGAATTTAATGATAAATGATAAACTACACGTCGAAAGAAATCCTCGTGTTTGAGTTGCCAAGAAATATTACGGTGTTGAGTCACGTCTTAGGTACTTTCGTCGAACGTTCCCCGCATGAAAGCCAGCTCGTACCGTCGAGTGGCCGAGGCGAGTGCAAATGTCGAAGTCGAGCGAGGGTAATGAGTGAGAAAAGATGAACCTTGCATTCTCTGCGTTGCACGAATACATCGTGGTGAATCGAAAGGATCGAGGAGCGTCGCTCGATGATCGACGCCAGCGCTGTATGCATACGTGGTGGCGATTGAGGACGACAAATTTAAAACTGTTCTACTGGCGGTGCACAGTGTGATATTTCAGTAGTCTAGCGACGCGAAATTATTCTACCTATTAATATCTGTTGGTTTTTATGGGATTTTCAATCGAATATGTATTGATAAATGTTTAATACTTATATATATATGTATTGATAAATATTTATTAGACAATCAGTTAAATAAAGTATGAAAGAATTTCTTCTTTTCTGGTTCTCTATTAAACGGAGAAGTCAATTTAAATTAAAATAAATAAAATCTCTTGGACATAATAATTTCTTTATTTAATCTTTCTACGCGTGGTTTAATTTCTATAAAGAAAAGATCTTATTTATATCTGCGAAAGGCAAAACCAATTCTGAATTGTTTTGTCTTCGTCAATTTTCAATTCCATATTTATAAAAATTTAACAGCTCGTTAAAAACCGCAATATAAATTTTCCTACTGCCTGATAAATTCCATAATTTCATTTCTCTTGGTTCTTTTTCATTGTCCTTTCGCTTGTTTTTTAAATATGCAACTGTTCATATTTCACGAGTTAATACGAACAGTTCAACATTTTTTTCTAGCAGCATATTTTTAAATGATATACATCTAGCAGCGCGTTCAGCGATAAAAAAAAAAGAAGAAGAAATAATTGATTTCATCATCGCACAATATTTCTCGAATTTCGTCGAAATCGGTTGCCGCGTTTGATTCCTAACAATTTTTCAGTTTTGCATACTTTTATTATCGCTGTATTAATCTTATAAAAGACTCATACTTTGCGCACATTCGCAACAATAACAAATCAATCCGTGAAATTACAAATGGAGACTTTGGTAATCTGAGAGATATTCTCCACGAATAGATGACCAATTTATCGAGAGTAATTTTCCCGAACAAATTAGACTCGACCACCGTTAAAAATTAATTGGTTCCGAAGCCACAGAGACCGCTAGCATCAATTTTATCGAGAACGAACAATAGGTTCGATATATATATATATATTCTTTTTTTTCTCTCTTTTTTTCCCCAAACCTGTCATTTCGCAGAAATGGAAATTATTCGTCTTTTAATATGCGCAGTGGCTCGACCATCTAAAAATATTTGAAAAAAAGGTACTTCAATTAGCTTTGGATATTTATAAAACTTGTATATACGAGTATTTACATAATATAGTATTCTTGCAACACGGATTCGCTCTAACATGGTTTGAGAATTGACGAAATGCTCGTACAGCACGGTATTTCTATAGCGCTATTTCGCCTTATCACGATTCGAGAATTGGAGAAATTGAAGAAATCCGTACAAAATGGAATGTAACGATCATTTTTTAATACAAGCACCGTCATTCGATCTTATTAGTCGAGCAAGTGTACTTTGTTGTGTTATATTAGCGTATAGAATTTTTAAATATGGAAATGTTTAATCCACTTTTAATTCGTCGAGTATTAATCCTTTGCAGCCGAAAATTTGTTCGCTGTAGGGGAGTAACAACTCTAAGCTTCTCAGATAAACAGTCGATGATATATTTTATATCTAACATAAATAATATTAGTATGTGATATTTTGAATTAACTATCGATTGTATTAATAAACATATCTCATTTAATTATGAGGAAATATTATATGTGCTTTTTACATTTTTACATTCTTCGTTTCGTATAACACGGTTTCCAAACCTAATTACCGTGTTATACGAGGTTATACCTGTTTTTATACCTTAGAAATGTTTACCCTTGTGATATTTTGGTGAATATACAGGACGAAGTTTGTGTACGAGTGTGTGTTTGTTTTATTTTTTAAATTATCTGCAAATTTCTGAACATATCGTCCACATGAGAATATGACCACACAGGCAAGTTAGGAGTTTAGTATGGCACAGTAGCGCCACGAGCTAAAACTATCATATTTCAAATCGGATCACGTAGTATCACGTAACCAAAAGAGCAAAATACACAGAATACGTTAAAACTGAGCGAAATAGAGGGAGTAGTGTGTACCGCAACGAATTTCGAAGCATTACCATAATTATATATAGGTGGAGAGTGTTAACTATTAATATGTCATGAAAACCACCGTCGTGATTCATTCTACAAGTATTAAACACGGTACATATTAGGCGAAGTACCGCTTTTGTTCGTGCACTATTCGGCTAACCAACTTCACATCTCTGCACACTATATCGTAAAATAGGTTATGATGGCGCTAGCAGTAACCTTGAGTGACCAAGTGATTTTATATGGGTTGTAGCGAAACAATTCCTGCTTACGTATTAATACGAATTTTAATCTGTGCCCAGTGATAACTGGTCTGACAGCTAATCAAATTTAATTAAAATTTATCTCTTTTAGTCACGTTTGCTCTCCCACCACTTCCTCTGTTAATCACTTAATTTTAACTGACGCGTAATTTTTATCTATTATTTATCTTAATACCATTTATTTATATTATAATCTGATTTCTCATTCGCTCAAAAAATAAAACTATACAATCTCGTAGGGGACGATACATAAATATTATACGATCAGAGAGCATAAACGTGAAATATTACGATAGTTCCATGAGCGCGCTGTCTGAGGTTTAAAATTAATGAAATTCAAATTATACAGAGTAAGCTTCGTGTTTGATCCAACCTATTAATTATGTTTTTAATGATATATTTCATCTGTCTGTGTAATTATGACAAATCACTGCACGCCAAGCCCTTATCAAATCTCTCTTTTTCCTTCTATTCTTCCATCCTTCCTTCTAACGGGCCTCTCTTTATCCTGGCAACATAGTAGCTACGAGAGATCTGTAATTTCACACCTCATATACGCGTGTTTGTAATCGGCGACGCGATGAACTCGTGTTGGTAAATGCTTCATTAAATTCGCATCCTCCAGGTATTTGAAAATTCAAGCGTTTCTAACAATTCCCTGGTTGTTGCTCGCGAGTGCAACTCGTTTAACTCAAATACGGGAAACAAAGCGCGAGCGGCCGACAATGCTCGCTTGGATAGGCTTCCACTACCAACGCTGCAAATACAAAATAACAAATAAAGAGTGCATGACAAGCGTTCGCTGTGAAACTTCGTTAAAAGCAACGAACCGTATAACTGTCGCTAATATTTCCGATATTTGATTCATTATATGCAAATCTTATTTTCTTATCGGTGACGTGTAAAATATTACTTTCAAATCTCATCTTACTAGTTCGGATGAAACCTACTACCAGCAGCAAATTAATTTTATTCCAATTGTATATTATGTATTCCCCAATATATAATAGCCACTTTACAAATTGATCGTACACCTGAAAGCACTGAAAAATTCAAATAAACAGATGTCCCATTTATCCTTATCTATAATCCTCATGTTCTGTCATTTGTAATACGATTGCACTAAATGACGCCTTCGGTCTCAAGACGAGCCTGCAGACGTCTTGTTATTAATCTCTCTAGTTACTGTCCCTATATACTCTACAGTATAGTAACATTTTCGTACTACTGCATCATGGATAAACCATAAACAGCTTCCCAAACGTCCATACAACTCACAATCAGAATGAAAGATAGTTACCGCGAAGAAGGTGGCGCGAGAGGCTGATAAGAGGGAACTGCCTACTCTCTCGCGAGCATCATCTCGAAAGCCGAACACGAATGAGAATTAAATGCGATGTATGCGCAGCGCTTAGAGGTGGCGCGCAGTGTAAATTCGATTTCATCGAATCGCGCGGCTGAGTCACGGGGATGACTGGTTCCTCTCGCCGCCGTCATTCCCGTTCTCATACAAAAGGCGCGGCGATATAAGTGCTCACCTTCTTCGAGTGTCGAGTTTCTTTCTCTCTGTCGAGTGCAAATGTCGGGGAGTCGAAGGTAACGAGGCAGAGAAAAAAAGAAGGTCGGTGTAGTGTGAGTGGAGAAGAAGGAGAATGGAGAGGAAGGCTCCTCTCACCTCCTCGATTGCTGATGACGCGAGAAGAGCATCAGCGATCACCAGCAGCTCTCTGTGTCCAACGACGTTCGCTGCAAAGAACGAAAGTGCGAGTGTGCGTATAATCATCGCGAGCGCGAGTACGTAACGAGCGTAGTGTTCGTGCGCGTGCATGCATCGTTTGATGAAACTTTGCCGTGCATTAAAACGTCGTGGAATTCCTCACGTTTTCTATTAAATTGCTGCATACTTAGAGTGGCTCACGAACGTATTCGAACACGTGCAAATTACTTTTATGAACGTATTCTGTGTTATATGAAACATTTTGAAATGTTATTAGCACTATAACGACACCTACAACTATCGTGTTTGTATCGTCAATATCGTGACATATCTGAAAACAGATATAAAAATTAATTATTTACGCAACCCATTATCCATTATGTCAATATCCCTTCTATGCTTAAGATGATTATTCATTCTGTGAATTTTTTATCAATTATATGTTTGCAGTAGGTATGTATGTAGTATATTGTAATTTTTATATACATTTTCAGATTGCTTCCAAATGTGATAATCGTGACAGCACGTGTCTTATTATAGCGTTAGTGAAATTTCTTAAATGTTATATAACATATACAGAAATAAAAAGAATTCGCTCGTGGGTCACGCGTTATATGTAATGCGGTGATTCTGTGCTGTGCCGATGATATTATTGCGTGTGCACGCCGAGGTTTGCGCAAGCCGGAGGTCGTCGCTGTCTGACCCGAAGGTATCGCCGCTGTAATGAGAAATGTCGGTGAATGTGTTGTTCCGTAAAAGGACTCCCTTATAGATTGGATTATAGAGGATCCAATGGTAATTTAATTTATTTTGATTTTTGTTGTTTGGAAATATCGAGGTATTGAGCGATTAAACTTATTCTATAGCAAATTCTAGCTTAAACGTAACTTCTTAAGTCTTTAAGATTATCGCTTTTCTTTTCCTTTTGCTTCTTCCATTTTCATGTTTCAATGGCGTGACAGTACTAGTTCTCTTCAGAACTTACGAGTCACTTTTGACGTGACACTTCATTACTAGTTACTGGAACAACTCAGTGGGAAATACTTTTGTGTATGAAAGTTCTGTGTTTTACACCTTTCAACGTAGAAACAACTTCAATGCCACTCTTTAAATTCATTCAAATCATTTCCTTGAACGTTCCTCTTCAAACTCATCCAACCAATTTTTTCAAACATTTCTCCACAAAGCCTTTCAAATAATTTCATTCAAATGCCTCTTACGCTTATCTTGTATTACCTACGGAAGACAATTCAAATTCGTAGATGGCGCCACAGACAAAAAGACAACATTCATATAAACGTATTTTTATCCCGGAACAAAATCAGGGTTACATACTAGCTTCCTTGCAATGCAGAAATTCCGGGGTAGAACTTATTCTGGCTATCTTTTTGTCACATCGGCACTCAAACAGACGATGAAACAATCCGTTCGTTTTTATTATTTATAATTTCATATCGTCCGTGGCTATCGTATTTCGTATTGTCTCCGAGTTTTCTCTTGCTTGGGTCAGTTCGCAATCGATTATGAAAAGGCATCCACGCATGATTGTATGTACACGTACTCGTAAGTTGCAAACAAGTGCCGGTGACAATGGAAAGTTTCAATTAGAGAGCGCAAGATATTTTGGTGACGACGATGTGGCTTGGTTCGTGGCGTGTTTCCATGGTGTAATGCTCGTCGGATAAACGAGAAGCAGGAGCGATTTCGTCGCGCTTCGTTCTTGAAATTGCGTACCACGCTTCAACTGATGCGCAAACAGCGGAGAAAGAAGAGCAAGACAAAAGGCATCGGGAGATAAAAACAAAAAAACAAGGCCGGATAGCTAACCACTCGCGAGGAACATTCGATCGTCGATGCTATCTTTCGTCTCATTTTCTCACTCGCTCTCGTCCACTTCTCTATACATCTCTCTCGTTCTCTTTATGCTGGTCGGCCACGCAGTTACCAGGTTGCGTGAGAGCCTGGCAGCGCTGCTTGCTACCTCTTCGAACGAAAAACGAAATACGATTCTAGGCAGTGACGGTGGTAATGCATTGTCGAGAGAGCCTCGTCAAGGTAACACGAACTCCACGCCGTGGCTCAACGTGAAATCCATAGACCTGCGGCTCTTTAATGCTCGAATCCCTGGCAAAGTAGTAATGCAGAAGCGAGACCAAAGAGATTTAAAGCCGAATTGGTCCAACTACACCTTTTTTAAATTTCTAATTCCATTTGATATGAGAATCGCAGTGGTGGAACTCAGCGTTAATTTTTATAAAATAGCAAAAAATTCCTTATATTTCTTCGTATCGTGAAAGTATCTCATGACGGAGAATAAAATTATAAGTTAATTAATTATGAATATAAATATATTAATTATAAATTAAGTGGACGATACTCGTTACTAAATTGAAATCCTCAAATTGGACTTGCGCCACTGTAATTTTCAGTCCGCCGTATAATTCTACAGGTCGTGCGAAATCGGCTGCTTTCTCAAGCTCATCCTCCACTCCAAGCATGGAACATAAATTCCATTTTCTCTTCATGGGCGCTTTATACTCCGCAAATTACATTCTTTAGAAAAAGCTACGTTTAATTTAAGTCAGGTTAACATTGACTTATACTTATTCATTATATTGTACGAGATAACAATTTTGTAACAAGACTTTTAACGATAATAATTCACGCGGTTCTGCGTGTAGTAAAGTGGCAAACATTTGTCGTTAATGCGCTTCTTTCAGTTTCCATTCTACGCAGTATCGATACGCGGAAACATATTTTCTAGATCATTTGAAATGCATTAAAGGTGTGCCATTAATCCGCTAATACACGCGCATAAAAGAATACGTTAACAAATCTACTTGGTCGGCTCGGATCGTGTTGTGCATATAAACAGCGCTGAAGCGAAATCGATGCCACTCTTTCGGTTCACTTGCTTTGCAAAAGTTTCGAATCCATTCTGCACACACCGAGGAGAAGCACATCAAAAGATATCGATATAGCCCCCCATATAACGGGCGACTACTTGCAGATGCGCTGGCGCGCGCACACGCTCGTCCATAAAGCAGTGCTGTGACGAAATTCAATTTTTTATTCAGAAATATCGGTTCTACAAGCGCACGAGTGCTCGTTTCTCATTCCTACGTGGTGACGAGTGCCTTCGCGACTGTAAAACGTCATACCGTCACGCGTATATTTGCTACCAAATAAAAGCGTCATAAGGAAAAGCAATGAAAACCGCAATACGTGTCCGTCAAGGATTTTTACAAGTTCCTCCCGCTTTCTTTTCGATAGTGTCGATGATTCGTGATAACGCCATCGCGTGTTGTTCCTAATAACGCACCCTGGAATATTTCCATGTTATTAATTCTCTATTGATAGTAACGACAAATCTATTTCGATTTTGTCAGGTTCATTTTTGTTAGAAATTCTAACATATAGGTAAAAAAATGTGAATCCCTAAATAGAGAAATTAGTATCTGAACGAAGATTCATCTTCTTCGGTGAATAGGTTAATTGACTATCTAATTTTTCTTATTTCACTGTAGACAAATCGTAGTAAGCTCTTGCTGTTCAACTTCCAACCGACCCTCATTCCAGAATGCCATCGCTCGAAATAAAACGCGCAGTGTATTGAAACGACGGAATATATACATAATATCAAACGCGATGGCACTGAAATATTCGAAGGAATAATCTTACTATCACGGAACCCGACGATCATTTTTTCACCGACTTTAACCTGCTGAAGACCAGGCAATAACAGCACCGCTCGGAGCCTCGGGAAGTGTATTATAAAAGGAAGCATACATTAGTGCGAGAAAGATAGAAGGACAAAGATCGAGGGAGACACTACGCGTAGCCCTCTAGCTGTAAGGCACGATGGAACGCGCGGTCATATCCTCGCGAGTCGGTTCGGTTCGTTTCTCAGTCTGTTGTGTTAGTGGTTGTTCGAAGGCGTCCAAAGGCTGCGCGAAGAACGACCACG
>NT_177001.1:526718-546489 GCF_000188095.3 Bombus impatiens
ACGACCACGTACCGTGGCGAACTTCGATCATGCTTCAACGGGTGGCTTCCTTTGTTTAAAATCATCCCGTTTGCCTGGCTCGTGGGATTATATCTGCTTGAGCGATCAAGCATCTGAGAATCATCTTGGAACAAATGCTCGGCCGTCGATGTGAATCTTGGCCCTTTCTCCGCCATCGTCCCCTCGCGCCTCGGTTCATCTATCCCTGCCACTCGTGTCTCTCCCCACCATAAACCAACGACAGACATCGGTGGGCTAAACACACGTGGAAAACGCTTTATCTTGGAGCGTGTATTCCATGAAATTCCACGCTGTCGGTCGATCCATCGTCTGTGACCGACCACGGTACCGACGTAGGAAATCATCGTCGATTATTTTTAATTTCTTCCTCCGTTAAAGTTGGAAATTACCGCGGCTCCTGAGATCGAGGCGTCTCGAACCGGCAATCTTTGTTGTAAATGGTGCGTATAGGAAAATGTTACGAGTTAGTAAAATTTTTCGAATGGCTATGGCTTAGGATCGTTGTTAGAGATTTTTGGATGTAGAGGTTTGTTTTTGTATGAACTCTGGATTTATTATAACATCGAGTCAATACAGAACTGAAACGAGCGAGAACATATTCATCTCGTTATTAATAATGCTAATTAGAACTTATAATATGCGGATTCTCTTTTATATAATTTTTTTGCACCGGGAAGCTCGTACAAATAATACCGCTACCCATACCATCGTATATTCTCGCCTGGCTTTTGCTGACCAAGCTGATTAGCGATTCGTGATTTATGATTGATACGTTAAAGAAATTATATATAGGAACAATACTGCTTGACGTATTTTGTTATTTCGTTGCAGTCTTATCGACAACAGGATAATAAAAGGGACGTGATAACCCATCAATGTTAATGATATGAATATGAATGGAGGTTTACAATAAATACGAACATGATAGGATGAAAATATCGTATAAATAAGTGAATATTGGAAGAGGATTCATCTGTTTGCTTTCAAAATCAATCAGGTCCTATTATCGTATCGCGGTAAGAGGTACCATGATATAGAACCGAATGTTTGTTTTACGCGCATGCGTTTTGTACGCGTTACATATATCGGTTGAAATGCGATATATTTACGTTTCTCGTTCGAAAGGTATTCAGAATTACTGTTTGGTTATTCAGTATGGATCAAAAGGAGTCAAAGTGGCTGGTCGGTTTCACCAAGACTGTTTATTGATTAGTCAAGACTGGCGTTTAACAGTCTTTATTCAGTATACTTCACTCGCACGTGTACTGGCTGTTCTTTTTTTAACTGACGGAAATTAGGTTATGGTTACTCGGACGTTGGACCGTTTTGTTTACAGATGTCGTCACTTTGCTTTCCTGAAACTTAAAAGCAGATAAAGATTTAATTGTCGTAGGTTATGAATATTCTTAACATAGAATATATACGATTAATATCAAATTTCTTCTTCCATAATAATAATCATACGGTAGTATATGTGGACGATGAAATAATCGAATTTAATGAGTCGTACTTCCTCGTCAAATTCAAATTCTGGAGAAACGTCGTTTCATAAATACCAACACTAATATAATCAGTGTACGAGTAAGCTTGATAATTATTATATGTAGAAATGCACACAGCGTGATATATTCGATTACACAAATGGTTGTTAAATTGCTCTTGAAAGTGCATTCCGGTATCAGTAAACCAACAATTCGTTGCATTTAATTAAGTTTAGCCCGGACAAATATATTTGTTTACCATCACACCAGCAGTCAATACGTGTGCGAGGACTAGTAATGCGATCCGCGGATCTGTGGTCATGGTTTGCTACACTAACCGGGATAATATTTATGCGTCGAGCACGCGGCATGCCAACTGCTCAATAACCTTAATTTTCTTAATCGAATAAGACTCGTTGCTGTAATCATGCCGGCATTTTTTCCAATCATGCCTCAGCGAGATTAAGTTATATCGCAGCACGTTTAATCAAATTCTGACAGAAATTAATACAATGCTTCGCGCTTTCGTGCTAGTTATCGCATTTATAACTAATTTCAATTTTCATTGCTTTTTCGATACTTTGTATCTTGTTTGACATTATCAGGTTTTTTGTCAGATACTATCGAATCTAAATATAAAGGTCAAACATTCACCATTCATTCGCAATTACACTTGACAATTAGAAACATTACACAGTTTAGTAATAAACAAAAAGATATACTTTTTTTACTTGACTTAATATTTCAGGTTTACCAAATAAGCAAGGTTAGGTCTGGATTAAATCTCAATGAATTTATTTAATTGAATTGAAGAAATTGTTGGCCCAAATCTAACCGAATGTTGTGCTAAGTTCTGAACATTAACTACACGTTAAGTGGATTAAACTTAAAATATATCAAATTTAAAAAATTTGTTTCTCCTTTAAAAAAAAAAGACTGGAATCAAATAGTCAAAGTTGAAGAAGGTCACTGAACAGTATAATTACCGAAAACACATTTTGAGAACACATCTTTCCACTACCATGTAAAATTAATTAAATAAAAACTAAAATTAATCGAATAGTTAAAAACACATTTTGACCCGCCATAATTTATTCCGTAAATAGAATGACTTAACGCTGTTTGCAGATGTCGTTAGTTACAGCGGAACCCGTGTACCGCGAATCCACTTGGGCCAGTAACACGGTGAACGCGCAATTGACGACGTTTCGGTTACGACGCGAACGCGCGGCCAAATGCAGTGCATCAACGCGGCAATTATAATTATTTTGATTCGACATCGTACGCTTCGTAGTTCGGTTAAGGCCACTTACTGCTGTTTCACGCACTCGTTCACCGTTAATTGGATTTAAATCAACGCATAGCGTGAAGAGCATTTTGAGCCGATGCGCCATGCCAGTTGAATTATATTTGGCCCGAGCTATATAACGATTAGTACAGACTCACTACTCGGCCGTGTTGTGGATTTTTTGCCACAGGCTAACGCGTTCTCGCTTATTTTTACCTCCGTTGATCCTTTCCTATATTTTCCGCGGGATTTATACGTGCCCTTTTACCAGTGAATAAATTATGCAGAAGTCGAATGTACGTGCCTAGATTCCGGAATCAAATATCAGGAAATAATCAAGAATGAATTATTTATTGGGTCGCGCGCGCGGTCTTCTTCGGGCTGATGCCTAGAAAGACATAGAACGATTGGACGAACGATGAGAAGGAAGATGGTAAGAATGGCGCGCGGTGGGGGTAACGGTGAGATGAGAAGGAGGCTGCGAACGAAAATGACGAGGAAGTGGAAACGAAACGGAAGGCAAGGACGAGATGAGGGAATGACAAAGACGATCAGAGACAGTGGTGGAAAATGACGAAGTATAAAGGGAACTGATAGAAAAGACGGAGATAGAAGACTGAACAGGAAGGATGGGCACGAATAGGGTGGTAGAAGCTGCAGGTGTAAAGGAAGACGACGTTCTTTGCTTATTATTACGCGCAATCTCCTCCTTCGATTCGCAACATTTTCGCGGCCACCGCACCGATATTTCGATCCTTCGCTCCTCGAATCTCATTATTTTCAATTGCCTGGTGGCGTTGATGCGAACGTTGTCTCGCCTCGAACCTTTACCAAGCCAGAGACAGAGCGATATCTATCCCCGTATAACCTTTCCACCTACACCATGACGTCGGAGGTCAGCACCTCGTCGTTTCCGTTTTAATCGTCGAAACGATTCCCAGAGCCGACAGTAATATCTCCGCTGTCGATATCGAATTGCATAACTTCACCGTGCTTCGGGTCACGGCGAGGAACAGAGTTGTGTCGTCCGTATGTAAACGTTAGGTAGAGAGGAATCGCGCGCAGGTTTCTGTCGGTTAACTCGGAAAACAGCGGCGTGGAGGAAGCAAACGGTGTCACCCTTCGAAGTCGGTTTAAACGGTCCGCAGGAGGTTCGTTAACTTGCACTCTAATTCTGAATAAAATATAACGAGTTGGGAGCGGCAGTTCGGCCATAAGCCAACCGACTTATCGATTACCGAGTTTCGAAGAAAATTCCAAGATACCTCGAGAACATCGCAGATTGCTTTATATCGCCGTCTGTTCTACGAGCTTGTGACAGGGAAATTGATCATCGGTTTCGGTTCAGAGTACATATACTCTATCTCTTTCTATGTGTGTTTTCTCTCCTTGTTTCCCCGGCGATGAAACCACCGACGACGTTGTCTCTCCTCTTTCGAGACCTGTTTGCGCTTCGAAAGATATCCTGGCCGCGTTAAATTATGGATACTCGACTCTCTCGTTAACGCGAAGCATACCGGGCTTCTCTGTTTGAGACGGATAAACCTTCGCTCGGCAAACGTTCGTTTCTATCTCGACGTTTTATCTCTCGGCTATTTCCAGGATATCATTTCTTTCGTATACACTGATTTTCCTGCTCGTCTGTTTTCCTTCTCAGTTTGTACATATCCGTATCAACGCTGCTTCGTGACCAATTTACGCAGTAGTCGTTAGTCGAACGTAAAACAATTTCGTTTGCACTCTGTGTCGTGTGTCTCTGTGTTTTTCAGTTTACACGGTTCCATTTGGCTGGTTAACTCGACGAGAAATGCGGAAAGAAAAGTGGACGAATATACGGTGGAATATTTTTACTCGTTTGAAATTATCATTTGTCACTGGGAATTACTCGCTGTAGAGAGGGAAGTCAGCTTCAATAACGTTACCTTTGATATGTAGCATGTTTTCTCGCTAAATGTGTCAATTGACATCCGAGGTAGCGGAATGCAAAACAGAATGCAATCCATAAACTAGTGACGTATTACTTGCGCATTAAAGAGATAAGAACGGGCCCTCGTTACACTTTGCAGCTCTCGTCTCAAGAGTTGCTAATCCACCGCTTTTTTACCCAGTTTTATGTAATGAAAAAAGGAACGTTCAGCGAACTGTGAACGAGCTGTGTTTTTACTCAAAGACAGGTATTCTACCTTCTGCGAGTGACGTTGATAGCTGTGCAGAAGAAATCAAGGAAATCAAGTAGGATAAACGCAACAAGACAAGGTTTGCGTAAAATATTGATCAACACGAGATCGTAGTTATAAAGATATTACACAACATTATCGCTGGTTCTCTAACGTTACTTACATACATTATAATGAAAATGGAGAAAGACACTGTGCCTTCACCTACTTTATCATGAAGCACTATGAAACATAAACCAGTCAATAATGAGCAACAAAACGTTTTTATTATTATGAATTTCATTGATCTCAAAATTCATCATTTGGGAGAATAAATAGCTTAACCAAAGAAATACAAAGTTCCGATATTCTAATATTCCGTTCCTCAAGGAATTTACTACCCATCGACTTAGAACCGGCTAGCCGGGGTCTATGCACACGCTCCCATAATTGCATAAAACTTCGATTGGTTCGAAGCTCCCATCTTCCTCTCGCTCGCTCAAGCACAAACAAGTCGCGAGCGATCGATAATTACAGTCCGTTCTCTTAGTACGAAAAGAAAAAAAAAAGAAAAAAAAACGAAGTGCAGAAAGGATTGGGAAACGAAGAGGAGGCAGGGAGAAAAAGAAAGAAGCTGTTCACCGGTGGCCTTTCGCGCATCAAAAAACACTCGCCGTTAACGACGCGAACGTGAGAAGAATTTTAATCTTGGCCAGGCACGAGAAGCGGAAGAAGAAACGTCCGCGTGGCACAGTTTCGACTCGCGGCATGCCTCTCGTCGCGTATTCACAATAAATTTTCTGATTTAGCTCAAGTCATTTACCCACTTCGTTCGCCAGTACCTCCATTCTTTTCGTCATTTCGCGTTTCGCTGCTCACCCTCCTCGTCCCCCTCTTCCTCCTCCTCTCTCTGCCACCCTACACTACTTCCGTTTAGCGTCTGTTATTCTTCCGGTTGGCGCGTACCACTACTACCACATCTCAGAGTCTCAAAGTCTCGAAACATTATGTTCCAGTTATACGCTTCCGTACTTTCGTCTCTCTATTACTCTCTCGCATCAATACGTAAGTCTACAGATAACTTGTTTGTGGTTGCTGTCTGTCAATGAGTTGTTCATCGTTATGAGCGGTTATGTTTCAAAGTCTGAATTGCTAACTTAACCTTCGGGTGAATAGTGTACCACAATGGTAGATCATTTTCGATCTGTACGTTTTCTATAATTACTTGATTAGGATTTTGAAGAATGTTTTAGTTAGGAATTAAGGACTATCGTAGTTAAAAATTTTCGTCGGCTCTTTGTCATCGTTATTGCGAACGTACGAATGTATATAGTTACCTGACCTTATCTTGTTCTAGTTGTACCATGAAATAATGGTATTATTATAACCTTACATTTCATTAGTAGCAAACGTATGTCTTTTATGTATCTTCTATATAGACGTCCTTGTAAATCTCAAATTTAATCGATATTTGAATTTAGTATAGTTGCGGCATCTGCTATTCTTCCGGCGACGCGTATACCGCTACTCTTTCGTGTCTCAAAGTGTTCCAGTTATCTACGCGCTTCCGTACTTCCACTCGGAATGGATAGAGGGAAAAGGAGAGCGCGCACATCCAAGCCTAGCCTCTCCAGTGCCAAGAATAGCCCGGGACGTAATCACGTGCCGCCACTTCTGGTAAAACAGTTTTAACTCCCGGCCGACTTGAATGGAGACGACCAGGCGTGTCGTGTGCCTGTCCCGCACGTGCGCGCCTCGGCCTGTTCATTGAACGTGGTATTTTAGCCGTGTAATGATTCACGTGTGCCAACCAGCCGCACGTCGTCGGGGAAGTATTTTAAAACACGCCGCCAGAGGGGGAGAGGCTCGCGAAATCACGAGAACTTTCATTTTTACAAGAATTACAGTTCCTTCTTAACTTTGGGTAGATGCTATGACTTAGATTATGGAGAGTTAATGATTCTGATTTAGTCGTACGATAGACCATTAATGTGACTAATGTGATTTATTTTAGTTAATGATACTTGGCATAATGGTCGTTAAAGAAGGTAACTAGAAACAGGTTATAGGTTACAATTGATGTGTTATCGTTACTTGTGATATTTCTATGTTACTAATAGTTGGTATTACTGAATAAGGGTAGAATTGTCTTGAACAGATATTATGGACAGATTGGCGATTCTAATTTAGTCATTAGGAGATTCGATATAAATGATTAGCGCAAGAATTAATTACTCGAAATAAATCTCCTTCCTTCCAAAAGGTAATCTAAAGGTATTCTACGTAGATATCGTCAGTACTGGCGACATTTTTCTTGCTAACAGTAGGTTTTACCGAGTGTAATATTGCTAGAGGAATTCTTTAATTCAATTTTCATGGAACTAAGCATCGCGTGGGGAAATTTGATCGTATATTTCGGACGTATTTTTATGCGTGTGGTATCGTTTGTGTAGTTTGTAAACAGGTTTCGTTGGAAACAATATTCTGACTGGAAGTGTCTGGATGTAGAAGATAATCGAGAAGTGATATCCCATGATCGGTCCTGTTTACAATTGGAAATCACGATATTTTCAGACTGATATTGTCCCTGTGATAAATTCGTTATTCTTCAATCTCTTGCGCAGATTCGGACAATCGGTGTGTGTTCGATAACGGAACCGCATCGAATTCATTGCGTTTCGTTTATAATTCGCCGCACGTTGTTAATTGCACGCGAGCATAATGATGATAATTGGTATCGTTATGTTATAGAGCATTGGAACGGACATGCGACTGTATACAGCTGCACACGGTGGATTATACGCAGTATAAATAATTCGGTGCTTCCAATGTTTATGAAATATCCAATGAAAACAAGGAGAATAGCTAGTTCTCTATATCTGCTCGCGTGACTCGAAACGTTGGTTAAATTTTCAACCGTTAATTGGCATGATTTGTTTTAAAGTCTCGTTTAATCATTATTCCAACATTTAAGGCGTAATTCCATTTTATACTAATATTATCCATAACTGTTGTTATGGAGAAGTATATGAATGTAACTTCAAATGAAATCAAAATCGATACAACTTGAAAATATCAGTTTCTTAGAACGCATTAAGAACACATTATGTTGGAAATTAAATTTGCCAGGAAAAATAACGATGATACGTGAAACGAAATAACGATAGCCAAGTGTCAAGTCCAATAATAACGTTCAAAGAAGATAAAATATTATTCTCAGCTTGTAATCCAAGGAAACAGAGAATAATTTTCCCAAGCGAAACAGTAAATTTCCTGAATCGTATCAGTTCTGTAACAGGTCTGTAATATAGTATCGTGCCAATATATAACTTATATAAGCGACCTGTTTTTTAACCAAGTGGATTCAAAACAAATATGCCGCGTCATAAATACACTCGGATAATTAATATTCCACGCGTAATCGATACGGTCGTGAGCGCATAATAAAGAGAAATATAAACGAATGGACACTCCGTGTCCACCACTTCGGGGAATCGGTCGTTATCAATTTAAAATCGGCTCTCTTCGGATCCAATTTGCCGATACGTCGCATATATTTTTCAGATTTCCTGGCGACGTAATCGAACGCGTCTCGGCGTCGTTTATCAACGCGTCGTCCGAGCGTCGTTTGTACAATTTCCAGAATGAATAATGTGGGCAAATCATCGGAATCACGCGCCGCTTATATATGTATATATGTACATCTACCTCGCCGCTTTTCTACATTTTTCTACCTTTACACCAAGGCAATGACAAATGAACGGCGACCTGGGGAACACAGTGGAGGCATCTGCTTCGTTTCGCCAACCATTTTCTCTCAGTGACCCAGAGAAAAAGATTTGACCGTAGTATTTTTGAAGGCTCGCATGAATAATCCACGTAGAATTTGATAATTATCTTGGGGAGAGATGGTGGATCTGTAAGGTAGGATCTTAACTTGAAAAAATTCATGCGTTCAGACTATACGCGTAAGTCTCTATTACGATTACAGGAGACAGACATGATAATTGACATTTCAGATTTTTCATATAGAAGTAATTTTTACATTCCGTATATATTTTCCGTGTCAACGAGATATTACTAAAATTCCATTCTTATCAGATTCGGTTTTCGTTTGCGAAATTTATTTACCTCAGAAGTATGAATCCACCAAATTTCATCTCGATCGGTCACCGATGCAATCCGGAGGAACGGCCAACATCGAACGTTTCCATCGAGAAAACGTCATGCAGAGGTTAGCCGCGATCTCTCGCGGCAGATTTTGGGAATGATCACTGGCGAATTGCTCGTTCACGCAAGATCGAGTTCTCGACCGCAGCATGCGATGGTACGTGCGCTGTCCCACGCGATACACAATATCCGGCGCAGAAACGTGCCAGAATTTTATTGAGAAAAAAGGCTGAAATAAGGGGGGAGGGCAGCCGCGACCTCATCCCGTGTCTTCGCAAGCCCTTAATCTCTCCGATTATTTCGTTTGGGGATGCCGCCAACAGATGGTGGGTTGGAGAAAGCGGAGAATCAATTTCAAGGAATCAGCCCCCGGGCTCTCTGTTTCTCAGCGGGAGAAGCTAAACGCGGATAGAAAGAGCGAACCGGCTGGGGAAACATTGGAAATTGCTTGGACGCTGGTAATTATACGGTCCTGCCTTCTTCGCCCCTCTCCACTTACTCCCCCCCCCCTCTCCCACTCGTTTTACTAACCGTGGATCACGGCTGAAAAGGTTGCAAACCCGTGATGCGCGGATCGAGAACACGTCCATTATCATAATTCGACGTAAACTGCAAGAGAACAGTGTTATATCGCTGGAACTAATCCTTGCTAAATTTTATTCCATTTCCGACTGGCCGTTTTTCGACTGTGGTATTACCTATCTAACCTAAAAATTGACTCTAGCCCGTTCTGAAGTAGCAGTTATAAGAGGGGAAATTAGGAAACGATCGTTCGACGAAATCACGTACCGTGAGTCACGAAGGTATTCGAACGGTCGTAAACGTCTTCTATAGATATGTCGTGCGTCTTATACGAAACATTTTGAAATTTCGTCGGCACTGCGTTGAGACGCGATTGTCGTAATTTAACCATATGTTATACGTTTTAATGCGAAGATATTGAAATCTACATACTTTCTTTGCTGACCACGGAAAATACAAGAATTGAAAGTATTGATCACAGTTTTGTCCAAGATGCGATGAGAAAGCTGGCTTTTGATTTCATGTACTACGGCGCGTCTTTCCAAAAACACATATGTGAAAAATATATCACCAGATAGGATCGGTTCTAGGGAATTTTTCACTTCTTAACTTATCCTATTATAGCCTTTCTAAACGTGTTATACAATACACACTACATATGTATATACACGTAAAAGTATTTTGTGATATACGCTGAAACACTTTCATGATTCACCGTACGTGATTTCCTGAAACGATTATTCGGTTGCTTCGAAATTTCGATTTCTGAAGACCAGTTGGAAGAACGTTGGTAGGAAGCGAGATTATGAAGCGTTTTAGTTTATAGCTGAACTATAGGCATAGTAAAACGGCGTGGCGTATATATAGCGTAGATAGCGGATTCTTACTAGCTAGGGCGGCATGCATCACAGATAGCTGAAATCATAATCGCACAGGAAGTGAACTCTGCAAACTGCGATCATTACAGACCATCTACTTCGCGACTCGCTAGCCTCGCGAGGAACTATAGATACTGGCAACAAAGAATTCTAAGTATACGTTCTTCAATCACAGACTGCGATAAAAGTTTACCCCTAAGGGGAAAGATTGCGAAAGAAAGTAACTTTGATTGCTGATAAATTTCTCATAAAATAGCACGCGCACGTATGTAGTCGATAACCCTAGGTTTTTATGTGCGAAGTGGGATATTTCGCGGATGTAGATGGCGCGTTTGTAGATACATAAAACAACGTAATTAGTTTCATTTGTAAGCTACACGGTTTCAAAATAAACACGGAACTCGAACTATAACATGAAATAAACAAACAGTAGATAGAATAACAGGGCAAATATGCACAGTAAATAATATGCAGAGGTTATGTCCGTCGATAACTTTGCGCTATCGATACATATAACATCCGCCTGAATCGTGGACATTTCAGGATTGATTGAAACAATGCCATGCACTATTCCAGTTACAGTATGACTATTGTAATTCTTTCATGACTCTATAATTTTTATATATAATTATGTGCATATTTTTACACACGTATAATTTCATTCTTGATTTACAACACTCATATTCGCAAGATAGATGCAATAATCAAGAGAAAAAAAATGTATTCTGTCTGAATAAAATTCTTAAATATGAACGCATATTGCAGTACTAATAAATGAATTGTACAAATGCAATCCAATAAACGCATAGACGAAAAATCGTCGTATACTCTATAGCGTTTGAGGGCTAAGTTTGCATTTCAGACTTTGGAACCAAAACAGCGATGTATGACTCATTGACAGGCAACAGCCGCAAGGAGGTTATCGTGTAGACATTTACGTATTGACGCAAGAGAGTGATAGAGAGACTTGGACACATGGATAAGTTGTGCAATGCTGTTCACAGTGTGTACGCTCGATAAACAATAGACGCAATGCATAAAGATAACGTAAACGTGAGTGACACGCCTGTGAGAACGATAATTGATTAAATTTAGCATGAAATCGGTTTCCTTGCCGCTGTTACGCGTCTTGATGGCCTGACTGTCTCTCGGTGGAGATTTTCAAAGAACAATGACCGTCACTGTGATCGAAATAAAGCGAGAGGGGAATTGAGTGGCGCGTGCACGCGCGCGCACCAAGTGCGTTCACGCGAAATTAACAATCGTTTACAATGCCTCCTTTGTGCTCGTCTTGAAAATTTGCGTGCTACGGTACCGGTCGACAAATACTCGCGTATAAATACACGCGGGTCACACCGTCTCGTGTCCCCGCCTTCTCTGATTCTCGTGTCGGTGTCGTTGTTCTCAAAACTAATTTCGTCCCGGTACATTTAGGACAGACTGGTACATGGTAATGGCACGCGTTGACGCACTATGGCGCGCGCACATGCACACGCGTTGACACAATAGCTGACGAAAGTATTTCAACGCTTTACCATAGAAAGCTTTTGTGGATGTGTTATGTGTGTTGTACGAAACATTTTGAAATTTTATTATCACTATAACGAGATATGGCTATCATGATTATATTGGCCAACTTTTAAACGAACCTGCAAACGTACATGTATGGATAGAAATTGCAAGATATTTATAGCAAACATATTTTAGCGAAACGATTTTCGGTATTTTCGTGAGCCTTTTCTGTGTGTATTTGTACAGTGCGTACGAAAATATTCAGAAATACGTATCTCATAGCGCGTAGAAGAAACATTTCGTGACAAAAAATTATCTTTATTGTGGCACGTAATGCCAGGACAAAAAATATGTTTAGGATAAACTCATAATTCTCTTGGTTCTTTTATCGACCGTGTCGATCTTGGGGAATGCCGTAAACCATCGAAGAAATTTGATCTAACGTATTTTTTGTCGTTCTACAAAAAGTGGAACACCTACTTAGGTCGGCGAACTGATCTTTCTTCAAGAATATTTCACTGAATTAATCATCGTGAATAGATTATGGAATATAAAATATTCTACGAAGAAATCGCGATCACCATATTTGTACGAGCAAATCCTTCACTCGATAACCTGTACATTTTCCTCATTCTGCATCTTTTATGCATGTTTTAAGCATAAAAGAATGCGTAGAACATCAAAGAGACAGAATTACGCTAAACGCGTGCAAATGACTGTAGAACCGGTGACCACAGAGCAATTAATGAAAAACAATTTCAAGTGCAACTTAAAAAGAGTGGGAGAATGGACGTTAAGAGGTCCCTATAGAATTCCACGAAAGCGCGCGCGCGCCATACGGTCAGGAGTTACGAGCGCCTGTCGCAGAAGCCTGTTTTTTCTTTCCTTCTTGCTTGCCCCCGACCGGGTTGGTAGCCAGTAATTGGAGCTCCGCGACCATACTGTCCGATAGAATTGCTACGTTCGACTTTTCTTGGTTTCCGGAAGCTCGAACCGATCGTTTGGTCACAAGTGGAAATGTCTGCAAACCCCTAGCTGCACTTAACCGTCGCGTCGGTTTCGTTTCGCGAACGATGCGCCAAACCGATTCGTTGCGTATGGCCTTTCTTTCCTCTCCTTTTTTTCCTTTCCTCTCTTTTTTTTCCAATTTATACCTCTGTCTTTCTCTTTTTTTTCAAGTGGGTCGACGACTGCCTGCGTTCGATGAATGTTCAGTTTTATATTGATCACACGCAGGACAATATCCCCGGTGAAGTTAGAAAAAAAAAAAAAAAATTGTCGATCTCTGGTGGAAACAGATTTTATTCAGAGTCGAATGAAAGAGGTGTCGACCAGTATAGGACGATGGAGGTTGGTGTGGATTTGAATAGGATCGGGTATTCGTCTAACGATTTTTCCTATTTGTATTCTCTTTCAACGACGAGTATCTTTGTTTCTCTTTTTTTATAATTTTTTTCGCTCGTCATAGTCGAATGTTTCAATTTAAAGCGTGCAGGAAATAATTAGCGAGAATGAGCGTAATTGTAAGGACGTGTTGAAGTGGTGGCAGCACCGGTGCCGTTTTCTCGTTGGTTAACAACAAGCGAGTTTCGAAACTGCACAAACGGGGTCGTTTCAAAGTTCCTGGCCAGGGACAGATTAAAGTTAGAGAGAGATTAATAAATTGCGGCGGCATTTGAATTTCAAATGGTCGTAATTAAAAATTTCGACCACCGCCACTGCGCGGAACTACACAGACAAGTTGATAAGAACCCCCGCCATTTTCAATTACATTATAACCTCTTTAAAATTCGCGAACCTTCGAACTGGAAAGTTATCCAAGTTTCTGTAACCGTCGTAAAATCCCCAAGCAATATTAGCACTTTAATCTAATAGGGAATCATGAAATCGGTAACTATTGAAATTTTTATTACCTTTAGTTAACTGATTATTTCTTCGAAAATTCTGCTCTTCTGTTTACAATTAACTGACTGAAAGTTATAATGGTGCGTGGAATACTATTTTATAAAAAAACTTGCAGTAAACCGACTTACATTGCTATGATTTTCAGCCCCCCCCCTTTTATTGTCAAATTTACCCTAGGTACAAACTATTTTGGTGGCAAACAAGAAGGCGGCCCAAAAGCTTGTTTTTTTTTTCTTTCCGGCTACATTGATTTCCACGAAACATTCGTTGACGCGACTTGTCGCGTCGAAATTGCTGCGGTGAATGGAAAATTTCCGGAAACGCCACGGTGTCCGATCATTGGACGTATCGTCGCCGGTTGGAAGGAAATAAATTGTCGTTTGATCGGAACACTAACTGACTTGTTGGTACGTGATCCTGTTTGGTTCCTTTATTTTTTTCCCCTTTCTCCGTCAGTTCCGTAACCTCTTTTCCTTAACGTACTAAATTTCGATGCATCATCGTTCCCTTTTTAACCTACGTTGCTTTTAAGGCGCTATGAACCGAGGGAATGAAATGGAACTGCTGATTGACGGATTTTTCGATGAGGCGTTACTCTTCGACTGAATCGACCTCTTTGTTCGAAACGAACGTTGTTTACTCTTCTTCCTTCATAACATACGTGATGTCAGCCAGATGGACCGTGCACGGGCCAATCCGATTTCGATGGCGCGTCCTCTCGAGCTTCGTCGGTGTAAATACCTACAGCCGCATTTGCTGACTGCACTCTGTTTCGCTAGTCGAATCTCAAAGCCTTACAAGCCAACGCTTGAACTATTTGATTAATGAACACTCATTTTTCATTCTCTTCTTTTGTTTTTTCATTTATATCGAATATCGAACTTTAAACTGTTTCAAAGATGGCGCTCTGCCGCCATAACACCAAGTTTCTTCATCAATCGTACTTGTCACTCTAAAATTCATCTTCCATAAACCTATAACATTTTACTCCATTGCGTACAAAATGTAGATGAGAAGATGCTTCGATGCAGAGCCACATTTATCTCCCAGGATATTATTTATTCAGTCAATCTTGCGAAAGAAATGAGCCCAACGAACTTTTCCTTTTTTCGGAACTTTTTGTTTTTTCCTACTTTTTTCACCATCCCCATGAATGATTTATGAACGTGAAATGCCGTTACGAGCTTCTCGGTGATTTCCTTCTTTTTCTTTTTTTTTTTTTTTTTGCTTTCCATTGCGTACACTGGAGGAAAACTTTTAAAAAGTTTCTCGCCGTTTTGTATTTCCATAATGAAATCGTATTGTCGCGCGGCCCCATCCCGTCGCAGATCCATTGGTTTTACCCGGGGACGAACGAACGAACTCGGCCGTGTGATAACCAGAGGAAATCCATTGAGAAAAAGCGATTATAACACTCGAGTTGTCTGTGGTCTAGAAAAAAAGGTTGTTACCTTTTCCTTCTTTTTTTTCATCTTAAACGGGGCGCGTTAACGTGTGTTGTGCACTGGCGTCAAATAAATAGGTCATTTCGACGCAGTGCGGGAAGAAACAGAAAAGAAAGATGGCCGCTACTTGTTCGACCACCGGTGATGCGCTTTCGGTTCATGGCTCAAATGAAACGTGGAACTTTACGGTAAAGGGAGTAATAGCGTTTGGACTGTGTGCACGCGGAGATATCTTTACCTGTACACTTTCCTCACGCTTGCTCTTGTCATTCCGCGGCAGCAATGTTGCCGACCCAGCTGCAACACACCTGTTGTTCCATTTTCTCTCCATTACCCAGGAACCATCATTCACGTAATGATATCAGAGGTCGAGGGCGCCACCGTTTCGCTACACTCCCTTTTACGAGAAACGTGACCGCTTTTTTCTCAATTCTACGAAAATTCTTCCATTTATTCTTTTTCCTTGTCGCAACACTTTACGAAGTTTTCGTTTTTTATCTGAATATCTGATAGAAATTCGTAATAAATCGCTACGAAATGTCATAACCTAATATTTATATATTTCTTGAAATTAGTACAACGATCTATTATATCTTGTACGAAAATTGGTTCAATTGATTGAACGTCAGACTACGTATATTTATATCGAACATAATATATAAGAATTTCCTGGTAGACCGTACAGCAACTTGATTCTCAATATCGAGAGCAAGCGAATCTGTACGATACATTTTTCTCCAATCCATCCTCTACGTGATCTTCGGATAACAATCTCGCACAAAGCCAGATAATGCTACCTTATCCGCGACCTATTGGCAAATTGAATGAAAAACAGGTCGCCTAATCGGTAACAAGCTATCGGTCGATTATAACATAACCACAACAGCTTCCATTTTGAATCTGCACCACAGTCGTATTTGCCATAAAGACCAAGAACAGTGGGGCTCTTTTTTCATTGGTTACATCAGAACGTGGAGAAACGTTACGCGTGGGGTTATTGTCCATTTTTTCTTGGTGGTTTCCCCGAAGGGACCGATTATCCACGGTCGACTAATCGCGTCCAAGCGATTGCCAGGCCACACAAGCATGACTTTAGTATAGAAAAAAAATTGCGTCCACGTAACGGACCGGGCACAGAAAACGTAAAAATGTCTTGCTAGCGATAAGGATCGTCTCTTTTCTCTCTGTTCTGATCTCTCTTCTTCTCATGGAGGACAAGTGATTCGTTATTCCGGCGGGCGAAACGCGAGTAGAGTAGAGTTTACAGTTTTGTACGACGATAGGAGCCGATAAAACATGAGAATAGGGGGCTGCTGGGGGGACTTGAGTAGGTTCCTTTTTCGGAGAACTGTTTAATTCGGAATAGCGAGGCCTGCGCAGCGTGAGCGTGCTGCCTGCCTCGACCATAGCTTCCGTGCTTGTATATGTATATGTATGGTTCAGTGTGTGCATGTTAGACAAGGTACCAACACGCGCGCACGAACGCGTGACCATCGAGGCACTCGTATGCACGACTGACCTTTCGAGTCTGCTGTGCGTGACCCTTTCATTGCCCACTTGTATTCTTGCTCACTCGCGAGCAACATGTGGAGTTTAGACCCTGCGATTTTTGTCATTTCTACGTTTGTGCATCGAAATCAGAGAATACTATTACGGAGTTAAACTCGCGTAAAATTATGCAGCTGTAGCTTCCCAGAAAGGTGTATCGTATATACTTTTCTTCCCCATTTTTCTTTGTTTTGTAGTTGATTTCTGTTTACTCCTTTTTTGTTGTTGGAGTTTGTTTCCGGGACTTACTTCTTAGCGACGTGTCAATTTTGCATAAAAAATAGTCGATAGATGCGATATCGTTTAGTGTAACAATAGTGCGAATATGTCAGAGGGTAGGTGGTCTAACCTCTAAACTGCCAGGTTCAACGAATTTTTCTAGTTCTATGCTCGAAGCTTAAAAAATGATAATCCACGTGACCGATGCACGAGTATCCGGAAGTAAATCGTTGACCCGAGTATTTTTATTACTCTAGTGATAAATCTATTATATATTGCATTATTTAAGACTGGGTAACTACCTACTTACCTTTGCAAACGAGCCTTAGTGTTCTGAAATAGGTTCTTCGAATATTTGAATATTTAAGACCTGCTAGCTCCAGCCCAGATAAAGGCAGTAGCTTTATGTGTTAATTTTTATTCATTAAGTAACACGATATTTCCATAGAGGTAAACGAATGGTCCTTTCATTTGCACCTGAAGAGCAAAGCCTCGCTGTGCGTTCCAAATTTCTTTTCTCTATTCAGAGTTCTTGTCTCGTATATACAGGTGGCGCGAGGGATGCGAGCGTTTTTAATCATCGCGGGCGTATCTGAGATATGTTAATGCATTGTGTCACTGATGTGTTTATATTATGGTCGCCACCGGGTGCTACATAGATGCACGTTTGAATTACGTATACGCGTTCAGCACAGTATAACGTGTTCATCGAGAGATCAAGCGTTCGTTCACGTAGCTCGTTTATATTTAAATGAACCGTTGATTCGATATTGTAGCGGGACGAGGCGTGTGTGTTCACCTTTTCTTTCAGAGTAGGAGGACGTGGAATGTAAAACCCTGTGACGAATCGAATACGAGAGAGGAATACCGAGTTCAGGGAATCCCCACAGGATCGGAATATTTCTTTGCCGCATCGTCTATGTTCTCTCAGCCCTTTGCCCCATCTTTTTCCACTGCTGGTATTCCCGCATCAGAGGCGTCATAAATAACGCGTGTAATTATCCCTGTCGCGAAGTTTACCCTCGGTTGAGACGTAAAATATTCGAGACGTTCTGTGAGATCGTATTCGAAACGACATGGTCTTGCGCGCTCGCTACAGCGTGCATGCATACGGAATAAAACGAGCGGCGCGCTTATGCAAATTAACGGCCACTGAATTTTATGTTGCCTCGATTATTGTTGGTATATCATTTCCTGCGCTGCTTTTATGACCACGTGGGGAACAACACACGACCGATATCCAATTTGCCGTAAAAATAATCATTGTCTATGCGACGCTCATTAGTGATAGCCGCTTCTTTTATAAAAGAAAGGAAAAAGGAACAATTGAAAAAATATAGTGGGATATTTTCTTAATTTTTGTAATACGCATATTCGATATTTTAGATATATAGTTTGAGATATATTGTTTGAATGCAAACTTTGACGTTTATGCTGAAACTTTTTAAGAGAGGAAAATGAAATGAAAAGCAAATCAAAATAATACAGTGTGTCCTAGTTAAACTACCAATACCGTTTGTTAAGTATTCTAGTTTTAAATCACAGTGGCCATAACGATCCGTTTCTAAGCAACGACGTGAATCTGCGTGGCCTATTAGGTGCCATAAGGACCAAACCGTCAATTTCATGCGATTCACTTTGTTGGACTCGATTGGGATAGGTGGACGCGATGGTCGTTTACGTGCCACGAGGCGCGCATCCTGTCGAAATTAGTTACTGAATCGACCGACAAGAGGTCGCCAGAGTCGCGTCGTGTATCGTTAAACCAATCGGCATTTGACGGTCGTAATTGCCACCTTTGAACGGTGGTCACGCTAATTTATCGCCGCCATTTACGAGCGGTCGAGTGTTAAAATCACAATAGAGATTTGTCCAGCGGTCGCTTCTGATCCCGAATATACGTGTATTCATGGGCATGCGCCCCTGTGTTATCCTCTTTCGATTTACGGGGTCGCGCGGATGTTTTTGGTGGCGTTAAGTCCGGAATTTCACACTTCATTCCACTATTTATCGCCACTGATAAAGTAACCTAGTGCGTGATCTTGATATTTTTTCCTCATTGAGCTGCACATCGTTAACGTGATTAATAGAGACGATGAAGAAATGAAATGATTTTTGTATCGAGCTGTCCTCTTGCACGATTAAACCAGTACTATTGGTGAAATTTTGCTAGTTATTCGTGAATGCGTAAACTAGCGAATTTTGTTATAGAGAAAGTTATTATTTTATATCCAAGTAGGAGATTGTGCTAGTGTCTCCACTAACTCTGCTCTTAACTATAACTCTACTCTTCGATTCAACGCAAACTTGTAAAATTATGTAAGTTATAACCTATATCCTGTAACTTGCCGATTCACTAATATTATCAGTCGGTAAATTAGTCGCGCAAGGTGGCTCAGATAGAACGCGACGGAGTAGATGGATGGATTTTTGAACATCGTGTGCCTCGCGAAGTTTATTGATTGTCCCGCTTGCATTTCATGAATTATTTATCGCGATCGTACAGTCGCGGGCGGTCGAATTTAATATTTCAATAAATTTTCATAAAAACGAGCTGCTGTCGCGAAGAATGAAAAGGGGCGAGAAGGAGTGGGGGAAGAGATACTGGCCAATGAAGTGGCGGGCG
>NT_177001.1:546799-553616 GCF_000188095.3 Bombus impatiens
TGGCGGTAGAAGGGGGGGGAGTGTCGTCCTCGTTTGATGCGCGTGATCGAAATGCAGAGGCGTTCAATTTATCAGGAACCCGAAAGATACTTCCCGAGGTGACTGCACGAGCTTACGCGTCCGGAAAAATCAAACTTTCATCCTAAGCCCTGTGATCGAAGCGAATGGTTCTTTAAAAGAACAACTTTAAAAATTCGAATTCGGAAAGGGAATTCGAAATGAAACGAAATTTTTCGGACTGCGAATGTTGCAAATTCAGGTTTGCTTGAATTTGTACTGTCACATTGAGAAATTTGTTATGGCGATGTTTCTCGTTCTTGATATGAAAATATTATTGAAAAGCCCAAATCCTCATTGAAAATACGTTATTTATGGATATTAATCTTTGTATACCGGAACCATGTCTATCGAGGACTCACTTGCTCGATATAGCGCGATAAAAATTCTACTGTACTGCTCAGTACCTTTTCGTGTACGTGTCTCTTTTTTTTAAATACTCTACGTACGCGCTCATCGAAGGCATGGAATACGTTATTCAGTAAAATCAAGTATTAAAAGACTGTCAATTATCAATTAAACAGATTGAAATGTCAGGCGCTAGACGTACCCTCAAACAGTAATTGAAAAATAGTAAGAATTACGAATAACAATTTTATGACGAATAACGAGAAGTAGAACTGGCAATTGGTTCATAAAATAAGTTGAAAAGCTCGGATGTTCAAACGTGGATAATGGATGTTATTTCATTTTTAATGTTTTAAGTTTAAGGGATAAGGACAATGTAATGATCGACTGAATATCAATGAAATTTCAAGGTCATCAGAGATCAATCACCCCCATAGCTCAGGAAATGAGGAATAATTTAATGTTCGCCGTCTAATCCAGCGTGAATCGTCGGGGATTCACCGTACCGTCGAGTCATAGCATTAGCCCGTACCGCTGATGGTCTAAAGTACCGTGTAATTACGAATTAATGTGGTCCTTGCCACTAAGATACACGGCTACTTATAATTACTCGTAAAATGGAAAGAAAGATCAGTCAAATTTATCAATGGTTATTAACCTCTTAACTCCGGAGGCTGGGTATATCCGTTATATTAGGACAGTCTGTTATATATAAAGATAGACGACGAAAGTAATATAAAGAATCAAAATTTAATGGCTTTATATTCTCGTAGTCAGTTTTGAAATAGAACGTCTTAAAATCGATATTTTTGCAAATCCGAAATAATATACAGGGTGGTTGGTAACTGGTGGTACAAGCGGAATGGGGATGATTCTACGCGAAAAAAGAAGTCGAAAATATAGAATACAAATTTTTCGTTCGAGGCTTTGTTTTCGAGAAAACCGACTTTGAATTTTCGCTCGGTACGCGTGCACTTTATCGCGTCTCGTTATAACGGATCTCACTGTAGATCGTTGTCTCGATGGACAAATTTAAAAAGAAAAAATTAAAAGAAATTGTTTTACCAAGTTACCAACCACCCTGTATAACCTTTATTTAATAGAATATCGTATTTTATATCTTACAAAACAGAAACGTTATTATATAAAATAACATATAACATAATATAACCTATAACGATCTCTCGTTACGCATTTGGAAATTGGGCTTAAAGTTTTTAATCTATGAAACGCTATATATACGTACGCTACATAGCGATGTCAAAAGATTCTATAATAAATTACGTCGATAAGACGTCAGATGCCGCTGATTCTCCACCGCAACTTTACAACATCAAGCCCCCTTAATTTATGAGTAGATGAATGCAGGGAGACACAGAAGAACAGTGGCTTGGTAAATACGATCAAACATCGGACACATCCCCCGGTTTGAAATTCATTCGTCTTAGGTTCGCAACAAAAGGGAGCGAGAACACGCCAGAAGGAATATATTATCGTCGATTGTGCGGTTTATTGGCGTCGAATCGAGCATCAAGTGTGTATGTGTGCGTACATATCTTCCTTTTCGTCTGTACAGGGCGTCTCAGTAATCATAGTACAATCGGCAAGATATTTTAAATTCTATGGAAATAAGTAAGTCAGAAATACAATATTTGAAAAAGATACTTTCTTATGACGTTAAATATATTAACGTTGAAATTCTATCAAGCGTAGAAAAACTTGGCTAATTCCTGATTGAACAGAAATAGATATTCGGAAGCAAGTTATTCTACGTGAGAAAACAGATCGGAAACGTAAAATAAGATTTCTCTATTCTGAGTTTCTTTCTCGAGAAAATTGAATTTAAATGTCGAAGAGCATGCAGGTTAATTCTTCGTTAAACACATTCGAACTTCATTTTCTCTAAAACGAGACTTTAGCAAATGTTATTTCACATCTTCCAGCTATTTTTACAAGTACAATAACGTCCCATTATCATTATCGTCGTAATCGTACACTCGTATCCAATCAGGAATTACCAAACTCATACATCTCCACCATATTTTCAAATTCCATTTTCTCGCGAACGAAGCGCCGTCCGAGAAAATGTTATTCTGCATTTCTTGTTTATTTTTTCACGTAAAATCGCCCTCTTGCCGATTCTATCGCCGTTACTGGGCCACCCTGTATAAGAAGGAGACAAGCCAGGGTTCCAAGCTAAACAAGCGCCCGTTCCGTAGTGCCCACGCACCATTATCGGCGCATCAATTAAGGCCGAAAAATATTAACGTCCCAACGGCGGACAGGAAAACGAAGTGCAAACAACGATAATTATTCTCCACATAGCTGCATTCACGGCAGACGTCCAAGCGTCGTGACGCATGGCGGCATTGTTCTACCTACTCTCACTCCGTTGACGGTCCAACAATACGTCTAGGATGACTAAGGCAACGAGCATCTCTCTCTTACTCTATACTTTCACCTGTGTGTATATACCTCGTTTGATATTCAACGGAGAGAAGACCGCGGGCGACGTGAGGGGGAGGGCAAACCTCTCTCCATGGGATAATCTGTAAAAAAAAAAAAAAGAAAAATATACGAGGAAGAGAAAATAAAATGCAGCGAGGAATCGGTGAAGGATGACGCATACGGTACAAAGAAGGAGCGTCTACCGAGAAAACGTGCTCGTCCGAGGCAGAGAAGGTGTACGGTTCGCTAATTCCTAGCGGTTTTATCTACAGCTATACAGGTTCTTGAAAGTAGTCGAACACTTGCCGATAATATTTATGAATATATTTCGTTACGTAACTTACGCGTGTTGTATGAAACATATCGAGATCTTATTAACATTGTAACGAAAGCCGGCTATCTTGATTATATCGGTAAAACGAGACACGTCTGAAAGTAGATACACAAGTCACAAATATATATGTATATCATATCTGTATTGTTCAGTAGCACCATCCTCCACGCTTATTATTCTTATTTGAAATGTCTATTCATATTCTATTGTATATACCTTTTGCAGTATCTTGTTTGTAACTTCCGTGTATACTTTCAGATTCGTATCGGTCTTCAGTCTTAAAATTTCAAAATGTTTTACGTAATGTGTATAATGTACGCGTAACACACATAGGGCGCACGTTTTAATACCTCAATAAATCCTGGTTTGAAGCTTGAGCAATGTAGTCCCGATAGAGTCGTGTTTCGTTACAGCGCTAATGAAATGGCTAAACCTTATTCGTTACAAATGTTGTCATAAAATGTTTTACAGGAATGGTTTACGTAAATGTTTTCTTTGGCAAGTACTCGAATACCTTCGTAAGCCAGTATCTCTTCGCTTATGTCGGTACGGCCACGTAACCCGTCGAGAATGACGTTTCGATTTTCAATCGATGCACCTTACATTCGACCTCTGTCGACTTTCGAGGTTATGTCGGTCTTGTTTTCAGAAGAAACGTTCAGATGCATAAATGTGTCTTCTAACGTAGCGTCCTTTTCAAAGAGCATTCCGTAGTATTCCGGGGAAGTCTTCGGTGCCTGTCTGCTGCCTTTTTGCCTTCCCATCAGCATCTTTGTGCGACGTGTAACTGTTTTGAATGAGCCAGAACCGCGTCTTCAGAATCGTATCTGGCGAACGCTACCTCGCTATGGAAATCATAAGAGAGCCATATCATCCATGGGAATTGTGGATTCACGTAGACGTACAGAATGTGTCTATTGTTGGCCATGCCTCGTCGGAATGCATTATTGGAAGAAAAGAAATTGAAAATCTGTTTATAACAAGTTCCATCTTCTTTCTTTTTGCTGTTTTGTAACATCATAGCAGATTTTCATTAGGATCTCTGCATTTGGTACACTTAAACCTAGATTTCTATATCATACGAAGGTCTTCGCTTCTTTTTTTCTTATCTCATACAGTCGCACTCTGATTCTGTTTCGCTTATGCTATTTCGTAATGCCATCGATTCAATGACCAATCTGTCCATATTCAAACATACGTCCTTGAGAAACTACCGTGTCAAACCTAACCTAAATCACGAGAAACCGGCCATGGAGAAACGCGGACGAATTTCAAAGCAATTGAAGGTTAGGTCGATCATTCACCGAGCAGAGATTAGTTCCCATAACAGACTAGAGGAGACAGGGAGAAGCGAATCACTCAATAAGAACGTCTTTCTAGTCTCTAGTCAGCAAGAAATGCCTTGAAATGATCGTGATATGGCAAATGTTTGAAATGTTTCCTAACAAGGGAAGGATCCCGGGTGGACTGTATACACAAACGTGCAGACCTGTCGGATCCACTGCTGATCCTGTGTGTGCGTGTATGCGTCCTATGTATGCGTGCATGCGCTCACGTACACACATAAATAGTAGACAGTAGAAACGCGGCTACCTTGATTGGACGATGACGCAAAGGTTTTAAAGGGGTAGGCAAGAGGAGGGTAGACTAGACGGGGGGAACCCGA
This sequence comes from Bombus impatiens, assembly GCF_000188095.3. Lineage (NCBI taxonomy): Eukaryota > Metazoa > Arthropoda > Insecta > Hymenoptera > Apidae > Bombus > Bombus impatiens. The sequence continues at coordinate 551,653 of NT_177001.1, forward strand.
AGCAAAGGGGGACAAGAGGACTGACTTGTTGGCTTTTAATTGCTCGCTTTTACTTTATTTCCTTTTTGCAACTCGATGGTCCGGCAAGGGGATCTAGTGGCTTTGATGGTCACGTATCGTGATTAGTGCTGATAGAAGTCCTTTACATTCAGAACAGTGTGTTCTCACGCGGAAATCTCGCAATAGTGTGATAATGATAGCCATCGAATGCTTGGTTACTGAAAAGGGACAGAAACAAAAATCCTATAGGTTGGAAAAGCGAATAGAAAGGAAGGGAAGATAAGAGAGAAATTGGACGACTCTTTGAAAGAAGCGATCGCCATTATTTTTTGGTAGATTTGGTATACGTGTATCGTCATTGATATAATCATAATTATTCGTTATTGTACATTAACAAAGACTAGTACTGTCGCGTAATATACACGGGCGTGACTATTTTGCGCAAAGATCGAATTTTAAGATGACGAAGCTTACTTGACGGAGATAATCCTGCACTGTACATACACATCATTTGTCGATCCGAAATCTCGTATATTGTTCTTGGCTGGTCGATTCTTGGCTATAGCGATGATCGATAGACGGCTGACGATTGGTATACACGTACGCGTCGCATAATAGCAGCTGCCCTGCGCGCTTATCTTGCTCGAATAATATTAATATTGTGACTGTCACTTTTTTCATCGGCAAGAACGCTGTGAAGTGCACACCGCGCCGCGACGAGATTAAACCCGGTGGACGAGTTTATTCAATTAATCAGCCGAAACAGCCTCGATGGACGTGGAGGATGAACGATCGAACTCTCCTCTTCTTCGCTTTGATTGCATTTGTATTTTTCAAAATTCCACCGTGTCGTAACGATATACGTATCTATTATTATATTTCAACTTATCTCGTTAAGCGACCGTAAAGCAACTCTTCTCTCGATACATGTCATTTACATATAGATAGACTTCTCGGTAATCATCCTAGTACCAAACATTTCCAAAGATAATTGCTACACGAAACTTATCTGTCGAATATCCGCTGGAGCCTTGGCGTCGTTAGAGGACCGTTCATCCTCGGTATAGTATCGCTCTACGGAACGCGTAATGATGCTATGAAATTCAGCGACCACGAAGGTCGCGTGTCTCCCGGAAACGCTCCCCGCGGTACAGAGCAACGACACCATCGAGAAACGTAGAAACTTAAGGCTACGTCCTCACTGAAACAACAGCGCGGAACTTTTTGCTGGTGTTTCTTGGAAGAATTAATTATCGCTGTTCGCTATTTTTCCATGTTTTCTCGTATTTTTGTTACCAGTAACAAAGGTTGCTGTCTGTTGCCTATTTTTATTCGGAGCAGTAAAAATCAAAGGAAAATAAACATTGCAGTAACAAGTTGTCAGAGAAACAAATGTCTCCTCTGTCTATACAAGATCGTTGACTGTTTCACAACGTATTCGCGTACGGGCAATTTGTTGCTATGAAAACATGTCGCTTTGATCGAATCAATTTGGAAAAATCAAATTACCTTCTCATTAAGTTTCTTTGTCAAGAGAAATCAAATTTTTCCTCTAACTACATCATTTCATCGAAGAAAATCAAATTTTCCCCTAAGTTGCTTTATCGAGGCAAATCAAACCCAATAATTATATATCTAGGTCAATAAAGTCGGCAATGTCTTTATCGACGCAATTATTCAACATCATTTTGTAGAACGATACTCGTTGGATTTTATTTGAAACATTCAGCAACGTTAGGCAAAAAGTTCCACGTTGCTTCGATGAGAAGGCAGCTTTAGAAGAGCAGAGGTACAAAAAGATAGTGCGAATTATAGTTAAGAGAGGCATTGCTCGTCGAATTGATGAAAAACGAAAGAAAACGTAATCGCAGGGCCCCCGGGAGATTTTGCTTGCAGATGCAGCGCCGAGGGAAAGGAACTGGGTCCAAAGGTCAAGCTAGTCGCTTCTGCCGGCGACGTTCTCC
>NT_177001.1:554126-557347 GCF_000188095.3 Bombus impatiens
CCGGCGACGTTCTCCTGCCGCTCGAACGTTAATGCACCGAGAATATACATTGTAGGGATCGGTAGCAGCGTACCGTAAATCTCCCATGTAAATACACGGCAGCGCTAGTCTCGATCCAAACACGAGTACAGTCCCTTAACTAAGCTGTCCCCCGAAAAGCGGTTCTTGCTTGGGAAACGATTTATTTATGGCGATTCGATATTCGTCGACTATGGAGTCCAATTTTTCCCTCGTTGCTCCCTCTATCTTTTACTTCTGCTTCTTTCGCTCCATGTCGTGGCTAGGTCGATATAGATGGTGTGTGGTTATTGACCGGTCGGCACCGGTTTTTTAACGATCACTTTATTTATCGAGCGCTTCATGCGAGTGTTTCATGCTTTTTCGAGTGGATTAATATCGTCTAGGAGGGATCGGTATATAGGTTAGGATTAGGTGGATCTTGATATCTCGGATCTGGGTATTGGATTTTGCGAAGAATTCCATACAACGGGATTTCATTTACAGACAAACGATTATCTTATTGTCGTTTCTATTTTTGGGAAGAATTGGGAATCGAACAGCTGTAAGAAGGCAGCTGCTTCGATATTTAAATTGCGCTTATTGGGAGAAGAGAAAATCGTAGGTTTCATACTCAAAAGTGCAAATGTTTGGTTTTAGTATAGAATATAATTTTACTATGCATAATGCATGATATATATTGCTGGTTGTCATGAATAAAATATGCGAAAAAGGGAAGATATTTGAAGAAATACAAACTCGAGGACGAAGCGGAGACTAACAGGGTTAAGCAAAGATACATTATTTACAAGCATCCGAATATCCACCTGTTTCCGGACATCGCATCGTCTTTCAATTCGAACCGACGAATTCTCGGATTCTATGGAGCGTACACGCCCGTTTGGGAATTACATGGTCGAATCGGGGGCCGAGTTAAGAAAATTTAGTGGCTGCCAACTTTATTAGGCGCGATTATATTAGGCCTGTACGCCGGCAGTGATTTATTCGGTCGCTGCTCTTCAACGTACACACGAATCGTTTGTACCACGCTGTATGTATGTATATACGCTCGTGTACGTGCTCTATGTATTGGTAGTTGCCATATGGCAACGAACGTGGTAAATCATTTCTCGTTAACCGCGCGAGGTCTTAAGCTCGTTATAAAGCGAAGTTCAAACTTTTTAAGCGTGCAAAATACGCGAGGGGACATGGACAAAAAAGCAGGCATCCAGCTACCGATGCTACAGTGTTTATCATTGGTCGTAGAGCCGCCTGATGCCATTGGCGGTGGCAGAGATTCGTGGGGGATCGACGACGACACGAGCCGCAGAAAAAGTGTAGTTTGTTTTTCCGTGACATTCGACACCGATTCCAGATTTTGTATCGGCTGTGTGTACGTGATCGCGTTTAAACACTTATGGAAACGTTTTGCGAATACACAGATTGCGTTACGCAATTGGGCCAGGATATATCTCGAAGTCGGTTAAAGAAGATGGAAAGAGAAAAAGGGTAGAGGAAAAAATTGAATGGCGCGGTAAGATCCATGTTCGCAGATACTCGCTTTTTTTTTAGTAACGATGCTTCGGGAGAGTGCGATAATAATCTTCCTTTTTTTATATGGTATTCTATAAGTTTTTATTAACAGCTCGATGCATTTTTAATCTTTTATTCTCTATAAAAAAAGTGCGAAGGTATTTGAGTCGAATTTTCCCTCTACAATTTTTTTCCATCTCTCACCGACTTTGAGATTTAGCTAGAGTCAATTGCATAACGCATCCTGTATAATGCAAAATACATTTATAATTTAGTATTGTAACGAAATGCAAGTGTCATAATTGTGTTGATAAAATTTCATATGAATCTGAAAATGTATAGATATTCACAACATAACTCACAAAAATACTTAGTGAAATCACCTTTAGTACTAATTGTATATTTAAAAACGCTATCCATGCTAATTTTTGTATCGTCCATATGCATTCAATAAACCTTCGTAACTTCTATATATATATTTTCAGACTGGTTCCATATTTGAGTTGAATATAATCATGACAGTCGTGTCTCAATATAGTTGTAAGAAAAAATTTCATAATGTTTTGTGCAACGCGTAGGACATTTACATAAAAGGTTTCTAGGAGTAAGAGTCCAAATACTATCGTGAATCATTGTATACGTATTCTGTACCAAACGCGATTGCCAACCGTGGTTGAAACGTTTGCGGAAGGTGAAATATGTAAAGCACGTAAATACAGCTTAGAAAGAGTCGTCTGTTGCATTTGCATGAAGGGATTAAACGAAAGGCCGTATGCGCGGCAACGGAACCAGAGGAGGCAGGTTACAAAGAAAAAAACGGTTCGCCCCAAGTTTGTCGAAACAATTGCCCATCGAGTGATGGGGAAACGACAAGTAAACGATCAAACGAAGGCTGACTTTGTATTTTGTGTATAGCCTCGGTGCTTCAAGCCCAGGGATTCCCTTGCTGGTGCACGCGTTTCGAGTGCTTTTCACAGCGCTCTCTAGCGGACGCCATCGTAAAACAACAATTAATGACAAAAAAGGCAATTGAACTCTGAACCCGTGAAGTGGAGAGGAGCGTTATTAAAGTATCGATATCCTCTGAGTGCTCGAGCGATGCTACGCGATGAGGGGCATCCCTCCCACTAATGAAGAGAAATTAATCTGCCAACGATTTCGACGAGAGCGAGCTCTTCAGGCGTTCCGATCTTACCGACCGAATATCTAAAAACCGTTTCGTGTCTTTGAAATATCATCGGGGAAGAAAACACGCCACTTTATGTGGAGCCGACGTTTGTACAAAACCTAACGACCATTTCTTCCCGTTTTATCTAAGTCCCCCTTTCTCTTTTGCATTTATCCACTATTCATCTTTCTCCCTCTCGTGCAACTTTCTTTCCTTCCCTTTGTGTAATACCAATTACACGGATTTGTCTCGAGTCTCCGCGTGTCTACCGCGTTCGCCAACCATGCAATCTGACTTTACTCTCTGTCTCCGTACCCGAGGCGTATCTCTTGTTTCCAGCGGCTTCGTGACTTGGAAGGAAAAGGACGGTTAATTGGTGGGGGGTGGTAGTAGTGGTGTGTGGCAGTCGCGGTGATGCTCCTTCCCCATCCCATCTCTCCTCTCCACCTGCCTCGCTCCACGCCGCCCTCTCTCTCTCTCTCTCTCTCTCTCTCTCTCTCTCTCTCTTCTCTCCCCCCCCCCC
>NT_177001.1:557983-558955 GCF_000188095.3 Bombus impatiens
CTCTCTCTCTCTCTCTCTCTCTCTCTCTCTCTTCTCGCCATCTCCACCTCGCTTACCCCCTTTTCGAAGAAGCGAATCCACCGACAACGACGAGGAGATCCGTGCGGTTAGAACGGCGCAATATAATGAGCGGCGAAAGGAAGAGAATGTCGATTGCAAATCTCGTCGATGCTGAATAATCGGGATCCTCTATTCACCCTCTCTCTCTACCACTTCTAGATTTCTCTTCGTATACCTTTCTTCGTCCCGCACATACTCTTTGCTATATTCTCTCACGCTTTCTCAAGATCTTCCCTTCTCGTCCCTCGTGCTTTCTACGATGGCTTCTCACCCATTCCCCCCTATCGACATCCTTATCTATCAATGGATGGGTAGCTTCACCCGCACTTCTCTCGATTCTCATCGATATTCACCTGTCCGTTCAGTCGCATACCTTGGCCTATCGCCCGCAGGCGGCTCGCTTTTAATGGCAGCACCATCGCTCCACTCGCGCGTTCACAAAGCCTTATGATTTTACGTGCCGAAATGCTTCCACGATATTTACGAACATTCTTTTAAGTGTCCTTTCGCAGCAGAAAGGTTGGCAGAGGCTCGCTTTAAACACAACCGATATACCACCGTGGCTGCATCGTAAAAAAACTCGCGTTATATACGCACGATGTACATTTAGTTTTCTGTTATTGCTGGTGAGTACTTCTGTTCCGCGCTGGCTAATTAAAAGGCCCCCTTCTCTCTCTCTCTCGCTCGCTCTCTCTTCGTACCACGTGCCGCATTGTTCAACGAGAAGAGTCCAATTGATATTGCCGCTTGGATCGTGGCTATGATACTCGAAATTGATACTGCGAACAGACAAATTAATTTCGAGCCCGTCGTCCAACCCTCTGCATGTTCCAACGGGATTATACGACGTTCACTTTTTCCCACCGTTCTCCAACAAAAAAAAAAAAAAAAAAAAAAAGGATAATGAAAAAA
>NT_177001.1:559223-577258 GCF_000188095.3 Bombus impatiens
CCCTTCGCCAAAAAAAAAAAAAAAAAAAAAAAGAAGGATAATGCAAAAAAGAAACACGATCCGCTAGCCTGTGTCTCGATTCTGTTAACAAGCTTATTTCCCGTATCTCTGTTAATTATTCCACTACCATGCTGTAGCTTACCCTGTCGAGAATCGCAATTAATTTTCCGCCGAATGGAAAATCGTGTACGCGCGCTTTGATAACCATCAAAAGCTACAAATCGTGCGTTCATAAAGTACACACGCGAGCCAACATGGCCGCCGCTCCACCGCCAATGTAAATACCTGCTGCCTTTTCCGATGGTTACGTATATATACGGTTTGAACGGATGTCGTTGGCTAAGGTTCGTAACGAAACTGTGGCAACTGAAAAAAAAAGGGTTAACAATTTGCCTGCGAGACAAATGAATTCGAAGCGCCAAACACACTCGTTCTGATTTCCACGCTGAAAGAAGAATGGACCGGCGACCTCGACACGGAAAGGAGCACGGCTTTTCTACGTCCTCCCTCGACTCCACCTCCTCTTCCTCCTACTCCACCTAGTTCTCCTTATTACAAGAACGCATCGAGAGATTCAGGCGATGCACATAGCGAGGCTTTGTAGGGGCCAAGCTAATTATCATTCGTGCGCGGTTCCAGCGTACGCGCGTTAACGAGTCGCGTCCCGCCGTAAATGGAATCGCGGTATAGCTGATACGCATCCTGCGCGTGCGCATGCGTGGCCGTGAAGCTAGTGACCGCGCACACGTACATGGTATTTTCTGGTGTAATTACCAGGATCATCTATCTCTCCTGGTTAGGATTGTCGCGGACGTGGGAACTGGACAAATAGTTCCTTCGCGCAAGAAGCAACTTTTTCAATCGAATTTCTTGGATGTATACGCCGTCGTTCATAAGTGAGAATCACGGTGGAAAGATATTGGATTGGCAACTAAGTGATTGCGAATTTTGTCATTAGGTGGTATTGACAAAACCCAATACAAGTCGCGTTTCTCATTCTAAAAATCAATATTTCATCGAATAATTCCATTATTTATATCCGCTATACATCTTGGTCATTGTTTTAATCAATTCTACCACTCGTATCATCAGTTGTACCGAATTTCAATGCGGATTTGAAATAATCGTTGCTGAATTTCGCTTCTAATTCATACAAGTTCTTTTCGATAATTCTTGCAAATATATTCTTCTTATGAATACGATTGTACGATAGTAGAACGTACGTAATGAATATGATAGCACAACGATATCATCACCGTCAACTCGCGCGAGCACAGAATCACGATTAATTTATCGACGTCGTGAACCAGGTTCGCATCTTATACGAATCCAGGTGATCTAATACTTAGCGCTGTATATTTATAATTCATATCGGTAACGTTATGAAACTGTTGCAAGGCGTATCTACTTATGCATACCGAAGAAAATTGCATGAAAGATTCATACGCGTGCATACGTAAACTCTTTCCGCTGTATACTCTTCCTTTTTTCCTTCTTACTTCCCTGTGACTTCTTTTCTTTTCTTCCTTTTTCTCTTGTTCTTTTTTGTCTTTGCTCCTCTTTTTAATTTGAACTTTGGCGGAGCGAGCACAGAAGCGCGCTGGTACGTGTCTTCACGGAGAAAAGCTTTGTCTTGGTCCTTTTTCCCTGCCTCGGACTACTGAATACGCGGTCCGCCAAAGGAACAGTCTTTGGAATTGAAACAAAGAGCGCAAGGATAATCCTGACGGAAAAATACAGGTTTTTAATTAAATTGCGTCGAAGGCGGGGAAATTGTGTTCCGGCGGGGAGAACTGGACGCGAACGTGATTATTCGCGGGATAGGTCTGTTTGCCGAATACTTTGTGCCCCGTGGAAAGCGGAGAATTAAATCGGAACGGATAATCGAGGCCATAGATCAAATAATGTTTGATGCACCGTCAGAGATTGACTTTGCCAACGTATCGCGCAGATACGTTTGCCATTGCACATAAAAAGAGGAACAAGAAGACAAAAGAACGAAGGAAAGCCACTTCGTTACTGGCCTTTTATCAGTTTTTAACGTTTAACTATTAGATCCAACACGTTCGTATATTCCATTTTGTTCCATATATAGATGTTTTTAGTTTTGGCTTTATTTCATTTTTTAAATATCAATGGATCTTGGAATATTTAATATTTTAGACGCTCGTTGTACTAATAAATTTTCTATACCAATTAAGATATCATAAATTTTATTTTGTTTAAAATTGCCATAAGGAAGGTGGTCGATTTTCAAGAATAAAAATTTTCCGAAACCTTTTTTAAATAATGAAACGTCCGCTCAGTAAGCGAGACAAATACTGTTTATAATAATCCATACTATATTTCTCTTGTGAAATTTATAGGCACGGTAGGCGAAAAATGAGTTCGCATTTCAATTGTTTTTCATATGATAGAATCAAAATATGTAGTTGCTATTCAGTGTGTTTTTCATTTCGAATACCTTCTCTGATTGGAATTTTATGCTATATTATTCATTGCTGTGCCGTTTATTCGTGTAGGTTTTGTATTCGTCAAACACGTCACAGAGAGCTAGTGCAGTCAACGTTAAAATTAAGAAGCCATCCATTTGGAATGATATGTCATCGATTAATGAAATGATTTACTGCACAGTAAATACATACGTGCGTGTATTTATATCCTATACTGGGTTAATTCGCAGAGAATTTTCGAACAGTAGAATAAAGGTTGGAAATGCAATCGTTTGATATTTGTCATGCGGATTAAATTTGCTATTCAACTATAAGTAACGGATCGCAGTAAAAATTTGTTCTACTTTGGTAGCAGTGTTTCAGCGAGCCGTTAAAAGTAGTACAGGTAACAGACTATTCTACTTTTTGAATATGCGAATGCTGTAGGTTACGAGTTAGCCGAATGAAAAAAGCAGCTCGAATATAAAGGAGAACGAACCTGACGTCCCCTCGTATATCCAGTCGTACGAGGGCAGGTGCTTGTCACTCTATGCGCGACTTAAGCGGCTCCTAAAAGGTTTAATATAGTAGTGGAATCTTATTGGCTGGTCATCACGTGTCTCGTGACTTGTTCGTGGCTCACGTGGATGCTTTCTGTGCGACCCTTCTCGATTGTATATCTTGCAATCTCTCTTTTATTCCTTTCCTTTTAAAGAAATGGTTGAAGGTTTTTTAGTAATCGCTTTAGTTAATAATACGTAAATACATAAAATAAGATGGCATCATTGATTAAACATTTCCTTTCTATGTAAGAGAAACGTTTACATTCGCTATGCACATTGTACTTAATATAGTGGCTACAAAAAGTATTTGCTTATTTTTGAATAAAGCGTTTTCCTACCAACTTTCACGTTTCATTTTAATAGCGATACAAAATTTAATATACTGGAACCTAATTAAATAATACGTAAATGTCATGATCAATAAAATGGCAAAATATTTTCCGTAGCCATTGCATGTATATTGGCATTTGATTAATTTCAATGATCGTACCAAATTGGAGAAAAGCAAGACAAATGTTAAGACGATTCGAAATACCATTCGTTCTTCGATACAACGCTACAACGGTTGCTCCGTGTTCGCAATTGGCAGAATAATCGCCGTACGGGCGACATTTATCGTTCCCAACCGAAGAACCTCTCTGCGCGGCAGACTTTCGAGCGAGGAGCCATCTGTGTCGGTAATACGTTCGAATCAGTAAAAATAATTCATTGGTCCGATCGGAATTGCAGCTCGGCCAATACCTCACTTACGTTACCACGTAACTTTTCTTCCAGTTCACCGTTCCCCTTCGGCTGTGTTCCGCTTTTACACGGTTTTCCACGTGTAGAACGAACGGATGCCAGACCGCGAGCTCCCGAAGAAATTAAAACTCTTTTTCCCGGTTTCGTTCCTCCGTTCTCCTCTTCCTACCGCGCGATCTACGAACGATACATCGGAAATACCTGGAGCTGTTGCCCCTATCAAAGTTGTTGCACTGAAAGCAAAAGGAGACCCGTGAAAGAGAGACAGACACCTCTTGCCTGAGGAGGTGGCGGTAGTGGTCTGTTCTGTTGCAAGTGGATACGAGTGAACTGAGAAGAGCACAGAAGTTAGGGGTAGCTGTAGAGTGGGGAGGGCAGTCGAGAAACACAGAGCACAAGAGAAAGAGAAGGATCAAGGAAAGAGGAAGAATCCCCCGGAGGAATTTAACGCATGGATGAAGCCGTACCACCCTGGAAGAGGGGATACGTACTTCTGCGTGTATACCGACATATGTATACCTATCTTTCTATATAACGTAAGGTAAATAAGGTTTCCCTTTTTCGTTCTCTCGATCCCGGTGCCTCCTTCTCTGTCTCTTTCAAGTTTGCCTGTCTTTCTTCGCTTTACCTCGAGAGTACTCCGTTGGTTCCTTGTCTTGCCACAGCCTCAGGCAAGTTTTGAAACTTTTAAGCCGATTTCGTCTCGCCTGTATAAGGACGTATACGGCCGTCAATCTTGCCTCGTGTAAAATTGGGCATTATTCCCTGGCACGGCGTATTGTGCGGTGCTACGTGATTGGCTACGTGGCGGCACGCGAGTGCATCCAGCTGCACGCGCGCGCTTCTGCATGGCCAAGATACACCGCATATATACTAGGCTCTCCTCTCTCGGCCGGCTGGCCTGGCATCGACATCCGACGACTTAATGCTACGAGCGTTCCCCGGGCTAAGGCTTTCTCCAGGCTCAACGATGCTCGCACGCGGAAGAATGCGCGGCATTATTTAGTTATTGCAGCATAAGCTGTCGGAGGTGCTCACCTGAATAATGGATCACACGTGCTCCCAGACGAAACGAAATATTTACGATCAGCGGGTTTTCTTTTATCCCTGATGATCAAGATTGTTGTCGTTTCATCGAAATTTCTTTAAATCCGTGATTGTGATATACATAGTGGCTCGTCGTTAAAAAACGTCTCTCATTCCTCTCTCTCTTTTTTTACTGCATTTTTTTCATTGTTCGGTTGTTACGAGGAGAAATTCGTCGAGAGAAAGAAAGGGAGAGAGAGAGAGAGAGACAGCGTTGGTTCGTGTTCCCTTTGTTTTTCCCGCACACCAGAAAAATTTATCGTCCTCGTTCTGTACGCTCCTGGTTCCTAGTGCTTTTTTTTAGGCTAACCATCGCTGCATACAAACAATCACGGAAAAAGGGGGATAAATGAGACGTGTTCGCGAGCGTCGCACCGCAAAATTTTCTGGACTTTCCTTTATCCTATGGCTATGTGCGGTCGGATATTCATTGCGCGGCTTTCGCGCCTTGATCTCGAATCCGAATCTATGGAGAATCAAGGGTGCTGTAACAGTTGGCCGGTCAATTGGACGCTCGGTTTCCCACAGATTCCGATCCTTCTGAAGCGTAAATCCAGCTTTACCGTACACACCGTACCACCAACGCGTGCTCACATGTGTATGCGGCTTAGCAGCGCGAGTGTGACAAATGAACGCACGATAGAGACGGAGAACGAAGCGACAAAGTAAGAAATAGAGCGATGAGGGGAAAAAAGGAAACAAAGTGCCGTCGTCGAATGCAAAGAACAACTCGTGGAAACAGAGTCAGATGAAATGGAAGACGGCGAAATGATTCACGCGAAACATTAAGAAAAGATTATAGAAATAAATCGTAGAATAAAATAGAAATGCCTTAACGGATCTGTCAAGATTTAAATACATACTTAACCAATTGAAAAATCCTTACAAGAACCAGTCACGTCTATTGACATACATTGCCCTCGGATTAATTCTGCCTGATTGGTTTTCATGAAGTTCCCCGAGCTTTCGAACTTCTTACCTTCGACGTTGAATATTCTTACTCAAATTAAACTGTCAAATACTACCAAATTAAGCTCGTTAAATCATCAATAAAATTCTTCTTAAGTCTTCAAGCGTCTGCTACTTATCGACCGTGGTATCAAAAAGCGAAACCACGCCGCCAGAAAAGAAACCTGTAAGTTGTGAGGATCATCAGCGTGAGAGATGAAGGCGTCAAAGAAAGAATGTATGTAAGAGAAAAGGAAAAGTAGTACCATTTCGAAGAGCGGCAACGACGCCACGGTATTCTTGAATGCCACAGCGCGCATCCCACAACAGTTTGCGAAAATTACTGCTGTCATTTGCCGTCGGCTTTGTTCTTACCGTATTCTGGTATTGGTATGCCTATACATATATATATAGATACGCAAATACCTATAGCTACACATCGGATATGCACGTATGTACGTGTAGTTACACATAGAGGGCCAGACTGTGGTATACACACGTGCACATACACACACACACACACACACACATAGCCAGGCGTGGTATTATTGCGAGCGAGCATGCTCGAAGCAATTTCCGATCTGCCTTCCTCTCTCTATCCTCTCTGTCCCTTCCTCTTTTCGCTCCCTCCTCTCCTGGGCCACTTCCTCCGTGTCCATCCTATCTCCACGTCCTAACCCCCTGAATGCATCCGCCGGTGCGCACGTTCATCCCAATCGGTTGTATTTGCACTTAATTGCTTCTAGTAAGGTATTATTACGGCACGTTTAAAAGTACGCGCCGGTCCTTTGCATAGGAAACGAAACAGGGTTTTCATTACTATGCCGTGGATATCGTTTCAACGGAATGAGAATAGACCCGTGGCCGCATACGGATCTCCGATGGCGCTCTCGTCGACGAACGTACGTCACGTGACTTCTATTATATCCTCTGTCGCATTGTCGAATCATTCTTCGACTTCTTTTTTGCGCATGGATGATTTTGTTATTCTTCTCGTATGATGGCTAAACAACATGGTTGTTTCTTATGTATTCGTGAATTTAGAAAGCTTGCCCAGTAATATACTAATCGCACTAACTTGCGTTTGTTATTACTTGAGACTTCTACGAGCGAACTGTGTCTAATAGGGATATTATCTAGACGCTTCACTAGCACTGCAACTAGTTTCTTTGAATGGTCAAATGACACGTTGGAACTGTTGTATTGTAATAATTGTTTATTTTGTAGGCAATCATCCTTTATTCTACAGCTAGAGAATCGCGAAATTGGAAAAAATGCGGCCCAAACAGGTGGCTAGCGTCGCTGTTGATATTATTCGAATGTTTAATCATTTCTAGGGATTTTTCGCATTTTCCGATGAAATATTCCTCGCCCGAGGCTATGGCGAGGTTTTATCAAAAACTAAACCATCACGACCAGTATTACCTTCAAATAGCAATAACTGCAAAAAATGTGGAACATAAATGCCTTACAATTTTAATAAATGCATATTGTTTTTTCGCGAAACATATTGCCAATCATAAATTTTTAACCCTTGACGATATGACTCGTTAAATGATCATTAAAAGGAAATACGAAATTACTCGGTACTACTCGTTAATTTCGCGATTTTATTTATTCGATGACTGACGTATTAACGTATTATTATTAATGTATCGTACGCAATTCAGTCAGCTTGCAAGAGTAATTCGTTTTCTCGCGCTGTTTTATGCAGGATCGCGGCCAATGAAATATTCCCCTCGTCGGAGGACGTGCGGCCGTCCGTGCTTGTAAAGCGTTTAATCGACGGAAAACGCGCGGGCGAGACGGATTCGATTAAAATTTGAAAATCCCGCGTTTCCGGCTGACAGCGCCAAATTGCGTGCGTTCACTTGTCGCCGTCGGATAAGCGAGACGAGATTTTACATTGAAGCTTGACGATCTGATGCGTTCACCCTCGAAATTGATTAAGTACGTTATTATATATCTGGCCCATTTTGCATTCATACCGTATACCCATATAATTCGTTGAAACAATTGTTCTGTATCGATAATCTTGCAAATGCCAACTTAATTTACAAGCTCTTTAAATCACTTACTTTCCAATGAAAACGACAGTCATCCTGTTGCAACGAAAGTCCTTGAAACACTGTAACGAGACAAAACATCATTGGATATTATATAGAAGAAACTTAAAAATTTCATGGAATTTTAAATCTTTCAAATCGAGTAAAACGTGTAGATTCACCTACGTTTTATAGTTCTTAGAAGGAGAAAATTTTACAATTGTAATCTTACTCCTTCATTAATGCGAATTGTAAAAAGTATAACCTCAATTATCCTCAGATTTTAGCAAATTACAAACCCATAAATAAGTTATATTACCTATATTATTTGTTGGTGAAATAATATATTTAATATTATACCTGTTAGCTTGTCAATCATCGTCATCAGAGTCAAACAGACCGCAACATTAAAAATAAGTCAGCCATATTGTTCGCTGAAATAATACATCTGTCATTATAACAGATTGTCAAGTAAATAACTACTTCGTTAAATCGTAATAAGACAAATGAGTTATCCTTCATAGAAATCGTTCATTACGTTTGCGAGAGTTGTAAACTCGTTAAACTCGAAAAGATAGAATCGTCATTAACAAGCAATAAAATAATAATAATTTTGGTGGCTTTAAGTCACTTTGAACGCCATATAATCGTTTTACACGAACGATTAGCACGCCATCATCGAGCGCGTCGAGAACAAACAATCCACTTTTCCCTCAAAAATTGTATCAATAACTTTACCCGAAACCGCGATGAATTTCGTATTTTGAACGATATAGGCGAGGGGGAATGAAAACACGGCGACGTCAATGGAGCGACATTGTATCGATTCTTCCATTATTCGTTGACTGATCTAACTCGATAGCTCTCTTCGTTCGTTAGCCGACGCAAGTTTCGCGATTAATTCCAATATTTCACTTGGCGTCCTAGCCTCAATTAAAAGCTGTCGTCACTGTTTTAACTGCGCCGTATTCTCCGCTGAAAATCCGTTTCAAGTGTTCCATGGCGGTCCCTCTATGGAGCATACACGTTTGTCTGTATATTGCACATATATATGCATATATGTACAGCGTGTATATGGATGCACGAACGATTCTCCAGATCCTCGTTCGAGTTACGAACGATATTTATGCCGAGAAAAATACACGCCGATCCGTGAACGGTGAAATGTCATCGTTTTTAATTCAATGACACGTTAAGAGATTTCTTTGATGAAAAAGCGGTGGTTGCGGCTGTAACTCAACTGGTAACCGGAGATTCTTCATCCACGATGACGATCGTGTTTTCAATCGAGATATATAATACGTAGAGATGTGTGTGGCCTGAAATTTATGCGTGCGCGTATAGTTGTGGGTAGAAGAAAACGTAGATAGATACATATAAGAAATATGAGATACCGATGCAAACGAATTCCTATTTTCAATTTTCCATTTTGCTTAACAACGTGGAGGTCGAATTTCGATATATATCCCGGTCAAGCGTAATAAATTACAGCGGTATTATCGTCATCGATCCGCGATGAGATTCGACGATACGAACGATGGAATATTTTGCTGAAAATACAGCCCCCTCCGTATTGACCTTAATTTGTTCGGTCGGTAGTGAACGAAGCACAGCCCCCGAATGATGGGACGAGGGCAAGAAATCCGCTTTTCCGCCGCTCGGAAATTCGATTTTTCAATTTTTTATAAAATACGTTCTCGCATAGTAATAACACGCACCTACCGATGTAATTTCCGGACGAAAATAGGTTAAGTGCAGTTGCTAAACTGGATCGACAGATTTGTTGTCTCGTGCAATTCGCGCGCCCCCTTTGCTTCTGTGTATATGCTTCATCATGTACACTCGACGTGTGAAACAACGCACGACCGTAGACACCTGAAACGGAAAATCTCGAGCTGTTATTGTGTCACAACGACGGTTTAAGCTTTCAGCTAGTACTTGACACTCGCTTCAACCGTCCGTAATAAGCTTTCGTCAGCGTTGAAAGAAGAGATGGTCGAAAAAGAAAAGAAGAGGAGAAAAATGACTTCTGTCTCCGCCTTGGTGTATTGTCGTTAGCAAAAGTTCGCAGAGATGGTACACACTTGACCCGAACGTGCTTACCGATCGAGTCGTTACCGATTCTTACGGAGCAACGCCATCTTTAGTCGTTTTTACTCGCTGAAAATGAGCCACGGCTCATCTCGAGGAGGTTGTAGACAAAAGTTTCGATGATTGGCTGTCCGTACGTCGAGTAGAGCTCGCCTTCCTTTTTATCGGAACCTTCTTCGAATCTCTTTCAAGTTCTCTAGAAATCTTTCCCTCCTCGTTTTCGTTTTTTCTGTCTATCTTCGCCAGTGTTAGTCAATTTCTGTACCGTCGCTGCTCGTTAAGTGTACCAGTTCGAAAAATAGTTGCGTTTGCTTAGGTCGTTTCGACGACCGAAGGCAAGAGAAAACACGAGAACACTGAAACATAGCGCCGTTTTAATTAACCGATACTTTGCTCTTAATTACTAATGGTTATATAAGGTTCGAATAAAAGCGTGATATCACTGCCAATTTCATTTATATATAGTACTATTTCAATCTCTTAGATGTTGTGTCTTCAAATCACACTCATATTCGCCGACGTAAGATCACAAAGGAGCATTATGATAAATCGTATCTTCTGTTTTTAAATATGAAAAGGGTATTTTTTAATTCTATTATACTGTCAACTAATTTCAAATTATCCCCTTATTTAGTTTTACGATTACGTTAAATAGTTTTTGGTTTCTTAAAAATTCATAGATTTTGCCTTAACTTATCCTTGTGTCAATTATTTCACATTGAAATACATCTCTTTAACCACCAATTAACGTAAAAATCAGAAGACCGATAAAAATGAACTGATTATGTTTTCTCTGTGGTCTTCATATATGAATTTCTATTTTATCGATGTGCATTTTCCACACCACCTGCATCAGATAAAATCGTATCCCTTGTTTGTGCGTTTACGGTAGCGTGTCCTATAACATATCGAAGAGAGGATTACGCAGCAAGGCGGCTAATAATCGTGGACAACACATGCAAGTGTAAAGCTAGCGTTTCCTTCTGCAATACGTTTCTCGATACGGGACAATAACACAAATCGAAGAATAGATCGAGACAGTTGTGCTTTCATTCGGAATGGCGCTACGTTCGCCGATCAAATTTGTTCTATATTTATAAAACGGATACGACTGGCTCACAGTCTGTTTCGATTAAACCGTTCCGCGTATATTTATAGGTTTCATTAAAGCGATTGTAGTTCCATTTTAAATTTTCATTAGCGCGAGATATAGTGGATTCATTCTACCAGGCCATTTTTACCGAGTCATTTTTATCGTTCATAGATATATATATATATATATAGTATATATATATATACCATTCGAATCTTTCTTTCTGTAATTTCGCGCATTCCTGTTAAGTTTTTAACGTTGGAATAGCGCATTGTTTCTTTTGGATTGTCACACGTCACACTTCTATGGTCCTCTTGTAAAATGATCTGCTAATTACGAAACAATAATTTGCTATCTACATTTCGAATATGTAAAAAATTTTACGAAAATTTACCAACACACCCTCATATATAATGTGTATACTTCATGTAAAATTATCGAGAATTGTAGATCGTAATCGCGGAAATAAATACGTAGCAACACTTTCATTACATGTAGAGACGATAATAAAATAGTTTTGTATTTATTTAATATGTGATTTACAAGATGTTCATAGATACCCATTCAGCACTCTTCTGCTTTCAATTTTTACCTTGCGTACGGAACAGTGACACTCTTTTGTTTTACGAGATGCTGCGCACGCATATACTCACACACATATACTTATATATGTCGGAGATGAAAGAACACCGGAGTCTTTGGAATTTTGGTTAATCCCGCAACATTGTAACCTAGAGTCTAGTATAGCTGTAATTAAACAATTGTAGTTATTCAATCCGATTGTAATTGTTCGAGAGTTGTGATAATGAGCTTGGGCTCGAGGCGGCAGCCCGGCGCCGAGTCGCCGAACGCAGCCGCGGTCACGCGATGAACGCCATGTCTAACAAAGGCATGGAATAATTAATAATAAATAATAGCTCTCCTTGAAAAGGAAATAGTTGTAACACTCGACAGTAAACATTCCAACGGTCTCTGTCCCGTAGCTCGCCACACGCAGACCCCATTCTTCGAATAAGATGATTGCCAGATGTCGATGCGTCTCCGCAGTACATGTTCAGCTAGCCCGAGGGCCTGTTATAAATCTTAAGATTTAGTCAACTAAAGTCCTTTAAACAGACAAACAGTCTTTGTCCCAACTACGGGAAAATAGAGGAGATTTTTCAACGAGCGGCGTCTCCCACTAGCAACTTTCCCTCGAGGGCGGCTAGCATCTTTTCCTAACCACCGATATGGAGATTGACCAATTAGCAGCAACGCCAATTTCCCTTACTTTCTGAACGAAGGCTTTTCTCAACGAATCCGATGATCTCGTGTCCTTAGACACACCCCAATATAGTTTTCCTCTGTGGCATCATCGGGACGGGAAAGTCATTCCCGCTCGCGATCTCATCGATGAAGAAGAGTAACCCCTTACGACCAGTGAATATTACGCATCCGACTTAGATTTTGTGAGTACGTTCACCTATCATCCCGTCGATCGCGGATTCGTTATTGAACCTAGGATCATTGTCATTAGTTCCTCGAGTACCTAACTACCACGGTTACTTGTCCGGTTCTATAACAATCGTATTTGCACTAGTCAATGTCTTCTCTATTGCATAACGACAACGTGTAACCCAAACGAAGATTCGTTTCACGCCCCTAACCCTAATTCTAATGTAAACCCGACACACTATCACACTATGCGGCTGCTCTGGTATAGCGTACAAAATTACATACATTTCAATAAAAATAAACACGTTACTTAATACATGAAAGATCGCAGTGTACTATCATTCCAGGATCAATAACTCGTTTCCGCCGTCTTTCCATTATCCTGTCGAATTTGTCTAATCGTTCTTCGATTTCCATTAACAGTCGATGGTTCCGCTTCGCTCATGGCTCTTAAATTATCAAACGCCCTCGCTAGGGTAAACGTTTCAACCACGCAGACGTTAATTCAATCGTAACGCTGGCGTCGTTGTCAGATGATTTTACTTTCATCCCATCTCAAATTCATGTCGTCCCGGCTGCTGCGCTCGACTGCGGCGCAAAGAGGTTAGGACAGTGCGTTAAATATTGAACAACACGCTCGACGCTGCACGATTTCCAAGAGTTATCGATCATAAACACATTCTCGACCGCCGTGCTTCTGTTTACAAAAACGAGGAGGGAAACGGGGCACACCCGTTCTCATAGGTGTCTAGTCGTTAAACGAATCGGTAAGAGCTCCTTCACACGGCGATAAAGTTCTCGTAATTACGATAAAGTTTTCGATTAATTTTATAGCTGTATTTGTTTTTCAGCTTGCATCTATCGTAGCCATTATCTGTTCTTTAGTTTCGGTGCTTCCTTTCAACAAGCAATTTCCTTTCGTTCTTCTATCGCTTTGGTAAAACTAAGGTGTAAACTAGCATCCTTTCACCACTTGGCGTTTGATGACCGTGTCGAAGAGTCTCTTGTAGCGTTTATTACTAGAGTCGAGGAAGCAGTTGCTCGATGACCATTTACATCGAATGCTTTTACTCTCGCTGTATGTTCTTGCCAATTTGGTTAAACGTGTCCTAATGAAATCGAACAATTGACGAGAAGTGCACTCGAACGCATTATCTGAGGGTTACGCACGTAAGAAGACGATACTCAGAATCTTGATTTTGACAACATATCTACAAGATCATCGGAAATGTACCCTATTCTTATCTAAGGATAATTTCTAATTAAGATGTACCTTATTCCGAATAGTTAACAAATACAGACAAGAGACAATGAAATCGGTGTGTATTTTTGGTCGACGAAAAGCAATCAGGGTAACGACGTTCGTGAAACGTTTCACAGCCTCGAACGTGTATTGCCACCTGCATGAATTGAGATAAACGATTTCACGGGTTTCGGTACCTGCATCGTCTATCTCTTCCTTTCTGAACCATATCGTCATTTGCCACTATCCTTGCATCAGGCATACATGTCTACTGCTTTAATCCATTCGAACATTATCTCATGAACGAGATAAGTTGCTCCACTGAGCTGCTTTGCTCCCGAATCCTTCATGGTCGTCCCCTCCGATGCTTCTCCGAACCATTTTAATCAGAACCGCTGATCGATACGGATAGACACGATCGAAACTGGCTTTCAGGTAGCCGTGTGGTTTTATAGACGAGGATTTAATCGAACCGTAGAGTGGGAGGAGGTTCTTCGTACAGTTTGGTAGATGGAGCGCGTGGTGAGTGTCTAGTAAGTGGATAGTTTATGGTGGTTCGTGGCCGTAGCCTAACCCAGGAGCTGGGGTAGCGACTCTGCTTCCGTGATTAAAATCTGATGGCGTTAACGGTTATTACGTGGTTATCGCGTAGCTTTCTTTTTACTGCTCTGTAATTGCACGCTTTTGACGGCTCGGGATCACCTTAATTACAGAGAAAGGTGGCGCACTTACGCGAACATGCCCAACTTATCGAAACTTATTATTACCAGACTGCGAATTTTTATACGAATTCACATCTTCATGAATACGAATAAAAGAATAGGACCTAGCGAATGTTATAAAGCGTGCTATACTTTGGATATTTTCTATATCCAATTTGCTTGCATATTACGTGCATTCTATGCATTTTTGTGTTTCTAACTCTTTTATAAAAATACGCAGTCTAGTTATTAGATATCTGGGATTGGTAATATGATACTTCGGCAACTTATGGTAGCTTATGGTAGCCAATGGGCTTTACGTTATAACAGCTGACAATTTTATTCTTCTAATTGAACGATATTTCGTTTTCTCTGTATTCTCAGGCGCGTGTGTGTGTGTGTGTTGCAGAGGATTGTTTTAATCAGAATCCAAGGGTGGCAGTTCTCTGGTCGTTCGATCGAAATTAACCGTATCGTGGCATGCTTTCCTAGATACGGAATCAGATCGACGCGTTTCCTATTGTCTATGTTTCGCGTTTGGAGGACGTGTCTGCGGTCTAGACGGCCAAGCATTTAGTAAATAGGAGGATTGGTTCTTGTTCAATTTACTTAATTAGTAGTTAGGATTTTGCGTATTGGCTTACAAATAATATTGTAAAAGTAAATATTGGGGATCTTAGGTTATGAAACGAAATTTCGTTTTCCCGCCACTGGGTACAAAAGTTGGAGTTATTTGACGACAAAAGTTTTATAGATGAGACAATCATCTGAATTCCTGAGGTAGATGGAGTTGCGCTCCCTTGAGATGTACCGTGACTCTGACCTATAATGATCCCCAATATAACGTAATTGCATGCATTCCGCCGGATATAATTCATCTCCATTCGAATATTCACACGGTTTACGATTAATCTCTAATTAATCGGGGCGTATCCTTAATGTTACGTAATAATAATGTCACTATCATATGTAAACTTGATAATTATCTTCTAATTCGCAATCAAAAATTTCCATACGTAAATTGGCTTCTCCGAGGACTATTACGTAACTACTAGATGAATTTACGAAACATCTTGTAGCTTCTACGTACATTTTCATGTATATTTCAAACTTTACCAATATAATTATGCGCTGCTTGTAGAAAACACTGTAAGTGCCAAGAAACGAGTTTCCTAGGAGGCAAAGAAAACACGCATTAATGTAGTCCAAACTCATGAAAAAGAAAAATGATGTGCAGAAGAGCCTCTATGTGCCATCTCTTGGTTGTAAAGAAAACTCAATGTTTCGTCCATTTAGGATGACTTAGATAGACGGCACGTGCAAAAGCTAAAAAATAATTAACTAATGTTCATTGGCGCTTTCTTTTTTCTATATAGACGACCTTGTGACGCTGTCTTGCAGAGTTATTACTAATTATTTAGACAGGGAAATTGCATTTAGATTCTATAGCACAACATTCTTATTGGCACGCGAAACATCTTCCAGTAAAAAAAAATAAGTTTTTCAATTTTGGCACTTACAGTGTTCGTTACAAGCACTCCTCAATTATGAAATTTCAAAATATTTTATGCGCACATGTAATGACATATACATGATAATGACACTTATCAATTCTCGATGTATTTAATTTCCCCCGCCGTGTAATTGTTTGTTTCATCGTATGTATTCCAATCTTCTTGGTAAACAGACAAGTGCGTGTCTGCCTTCATGAACGCGCTGTACTTTATTTTGTGTTTTATGTTCCACTTGATCGCGTTGTCGGGCAAGCGCGAGAACTGTAGCCTGTCATTGCGCGCGATTTTAATACTTAGCGTGTAGGGATCACCGTAATGGGCGACAGTAGAGTAATGGTCTTGCGGATAAAAAGGCGGCTAACAACGAGGAAAACGCCTCGTAAAAGGTAATGAATTTACGGACGCGTTTTCCCTAATATCACGCGCTATATTATGGCGCAACGCCAACCTGGACGAGCTTCCAGCAAAGGGAATGAAAAAGCGACGTAAAAATAATAAAAGGGAAAATAAACGTGTAAAACTCGAGGTTAGACAAGCAGAGTGCGGAAACTGATTCGAAATGGCGCATGGACCGACGCCACGTATGAAAAGTACGGCAACGTAATATCACAGTGATTAGTTGCCATGTAGAACAATTATTGTAGAATTAAACCGGCCTCAAGGATAGTTGGCTTAGCGAATTACACCATGCTCAAAACGATTATTGCCGCATTAATTTCGTTTTATGCGCCTTGTTGCAGGTCCGAGTCGCGGAATAATTCGGTACAACGACTTCCCTCGCTTCCTTCTACGAAAACGGCCTCCTATTATTAGGTTTGCTGTTGAATAGCAGACGACCTCAATAAGCAAGACCGCCAACTCTAGAAAAAACAAGTAGGTATACCTATAATTTATATATATATATATGTACATTTTTCTTTCTCTACTTATACCTGCTTTCTTTGTTTCCTTCTTGGCCGAGACTTTTCTTCTTCTCTTTTCACATGCACTGTGTTGTGCACCTTTTTCACGCAGGTCCAGCGCGTCTCGCGTCTCTGCGACTCGTTAACTCCTAACTTCTCTCAAAGGAAACACTACGCGCTCACCCCATTATTCGACAGTAGAATCTTCTCGACTAATTTTTCTATTTTTGCGCTAGTCCGTGTGAAGCAATGAGCGTGAGAAAAATATTTCGCCGCGCCGGATTCTCTTTGAGAATTATTAACACGAACCTATAAGCACGCGCACATCCCACACTCGAATTGCTTAGACAGATATTAAATAGCGATTAAACGCGTAGCTTCGATTTTTCTCGATTAAATTCCAATTTAGTTTTGTCGATTTTCTAGATTGGGCTTAGCAAAGAGCAGCAGGTATCGTAAGGTTATGTAAGAGATCGGTTTGAGGTTATGTAACATTTTTCCTAAGAAACGCGAACGTTCTGTTTACTATTTCGTTGATATCAATCATTTAATGGAATTTTTGATGCTTATTACGGAAACACGTTCTTCAACTCTCAATCTCTGTTTACACTCGAGCGATGTTCTTCTTCGTTCATCCCCACCCTTTCATTCTACCGCCTTCGAAGTTCCTCCAACCTCGAACCGAAAGCGCTGAAATGGGCGAAAGCATGCAAAGTGCGTTACGACGATAATGGGCGTAGTAAATAAGCAAGTGCGGGCTAAATTATAGCTGTCCCCTCCCCACATCCATCTTTGCTCCTGCTTAGGACGAGTGAGAGAGTGGAAGAGGGGGCAGCTGCTGAAACCACTTAACTTAACGAATCCTGCGGATAAAGGGTTATGTTTGGCTGCACAAAGGAGAACACTCGAAAAAATATAATTAAATGCTTTATTCATAATTCTCTTTCGTTCTCCGCTCTCTTGTTCGTCTTCCTCGCCCTTCCAAATTTCCCCTCTATCTTGCATCTCGTTTTCTCCTCTCTTTCTTCTGTCTTTTTCTTTTTTTTCGACACGAATAGAAGGGTGCACGAGCCCGCAGATGCAAATGAATATAAAACAATTGTTCGGCCTGCCTCGGGAAATGCGACAAACGAGCGTGAGCACATTCGCGTTATTACGCATGAGAGGTGCATGAGAGGCCAAATTTATCAGAAGGACAAGAGAGACGCGCGTTCGTCTAGCTGCAGGGGTCGAGGGGGCCCG
>NT_177001.1:577862-606239 GCF_000188095.3 Bombus impatiens
CAGATCGCCGAGCCGGTGTTAGAGGAAGGTAAGCAGCCAATGACGATATAGAGTTAGGGCAGTGGAGAAAAGTCACGCAGCATGTGGAACAGAGACACACGTACAACTATGTGTGTAGGGATCCTCTGAAGTATCCTGGATGAATATCAGAGTTAACTATTCCGGCTGGTTTTCGTCCCGTTTTCCTCCCGCTCTCTTCTTCTCTGTCAGTTTGCCCGTCGAAATTACGTTTTCGAGTCACTCCACCGAACGCGATTTGCCTATGCATCGAAAGAGGGAGAGAAGTTGTTCATCCTCTATCGGCGGAATTTTTGCAATACGCTTTTGAATAGCCGCCATTGCTTGTGCTCGACTGAACGCGGAGCTTTTCAGCGGGACACAAACACATATATACATAGTAACACGCAAGCAGAGAGACAAACGTGGACTTAGGGTGCGAGAAAGACGGAGTATACAGTGGATGGGGATTGTGGGGATGGGGAGAGAACGTACCGAGTGATAACTATTCCCTCCTGAAACTGCACGTTGCCTTGTTGCCTGCAGGAAGAAAAGCTGTTCTGGTGCAAATTGAACGGCACCGTCGAGTATATAATTTGCACGTAACAAATTCGTTACCGTGCCGTTTTCGTGGCGTTGATTAACCGGCTGTGTTTTCATATTAAATTCATGTTTACGGTTTTTTATCGACTACACTTGCGAAATGTATAAATCAATTATACGATCAAAATACGTGTTTCGTCGGTTTTCAATTATCGATTAATCCGCCAAATGTTACTGTTTATCTACGAAGTTCTGGTTATTGTATTCAAACAGGTCGCTTAATATTATACACATATACACGATCCCGATAGTTGAAACGTATTTGATCGTAATTACGTAACTATAATGTGTGACTTGTGCATCCACCCTAAAGGCGCATTCTCCCAGGAGTCTGTTGCAGAATCTTAGGCCAAACTAACGACCAGATACTCTATGAACTTCATCTATATCCCCAGTGTATTATCGAGATTAAAAAACATGTATATATCCGCTACATCGGTTCACCAATAGGAATACAGGTTCTCACCGCGCGAAAGCCATCCAATGAAAACACATAGGGGGCGTTGAAAGCAATGCAATGGGGTCCTCCATTCTGTTCTCGCTTTACTCTCTATTCGTGGCGGATATTTTCTTACATGGCACAAAGGGAACCGGGCTGTTCGTAATAATTATTACCCTCTGCCACATATGTGCCACATCCAAAGAAACAGAGACGGACAAAGGGAGGGACGTGCAAAGGAGTGGCAAGGGGAAAAAAGGAGACACAGTAGCGAAGGAGAGCAAATGAACGAGGGTTTGGAATAGGAGAGTGGTGGGAGCAGATAGACGACATATACGTCGTCTAGTCTCGGTGTGTAGTCGCACGCGCCCCGGTATCGAACGAAAATGTCGGTGCAAGGAGCGAGAAAGAAGGATGGCAAGGAAAAGGGGTGTGAGGAGGGGGGCTATACGCGTAGCTTGGCAGATGGGTGCGAGAAAGACGAGAATATTGGGCGAGTCTGCTGCCGGCGAAACTGGCGTGATTCCAATGAACAGAGGAGGAAGAGAGAGAAATACACAGGTACATGTCGCGACACAAAACGGGTCCAGTCATTCTCGAAATAGGCGGCTGGAATGTCAGTTCTCGGTAGAGCGTGAGACAAAGACAGATGGATAGAAAGAAACCGGGGATAAAACAAGAGAGAGAAGGTTCTACCTATCCGCACACTCTTCTCTTCTCTGCTGCTGCTGCCGCTGCCGGGTCGTTCGTTCTGTTCTTGTTCTCTTCTTGATTCTTCGTTCTTTATAATACGAGCACAGGGAAGGAAAAGGCCACCCATGTCTAGGCCACGATCTTGGAAGACGCTGAGCAGCCAGTCGGCACAAAGGAGAGAAGAACGACAAGCGCGACAAGCGGGCCACCGAGAAAGATACCGATGGCATTTAATAGCTTACCTCAGGACGTTTTAGATAATGACTGGCTGGACCTCGAAGTGCCTTCTTTCGTTTGATTCCGACTGTGGCGCGGCGTGAGCAAGAGAGGCTATGTTCTCCCGAGTGAGGGGAAAGAGAACGCAGACTGAAAGAGGGGAGAGAAACGAACACGAATAGATAGGCGAAAGGGGAAGTACGCCGCTCTCAGAGCTTGTTGAAAAGATGGGCGAAACAGAGAGAACGCTGGTGAAATGAAATGATTGATACCAGTCTTTTTCCTTTTTTCATTTTTCTTTTTCCTTTTTTATTTTTGTTCGTTTTGCCAAGGTCTATAAAACGCGACTGAAAAAGTAAAATTAATTGCACGCGGGAGTTATCGTTCTTTCGAACGGAAAAAACGAGCGACGTGAATGGGCGGGTGTGAAATACTTTTTGCCCCATTGTTAGAACATTCTCGAAAAATGAGCGAATTCTTTTCTTCTCCGAGTTAGAATGCATCTTCGGCGCATTCGCTACGAGGTTGATACAATTATCGAAATGCAAATTAGATGTCGTCGACAATGTTCATTGATTGTCCTGGTAGTTTTTATACCTCTATAACATTTGTACACATTGGTCTCCCACGAGATGCGAGAAATAAAAGAATAACGAAGAAAATGGCAACTTTTGGCATCACCGTTGTTCCGTTTCCACTAGTTTTTCTATACGCGTTTCTGAACTGACCAGTCCGACTAGAAAACTCGGTGAAGTGGGAAACACGGTGTTTAAACAAAACGAGGAAAAAAAAAACAGTTGCGAGAGAGAAACGTTTTCGCATTCGTTTAAATTGAAATCGCGGTGGAGCGCTCTGGCTGAATGGTGGGAAGCGTTGAAAACGTTTAAATTCGCGATAGTGGTTGGCAAACTTGTCTCTTGCGTTCACCTTCCTTTCTTGAATTAAAGTTTTTTCGTGCGCACGGCTACTTTTTATTTCGCATATATGTTTTTCGTAACAACCGCTCGTTCTTTTCTTTTCATTTTTTATTTTCCCAATGACAACTCAGTGTTACACTTTTCGTTAATAATAGAAAAAGTCTGACGAAATAGAGACCAGAGGTGACATTTGGCAACTCCGACGAATCGTGTGCTTGACAAAATGCGCTACTAATAGCCGTTCCCGTATTTCTCGTAGATTTGTTTCGAGCGAGGCGTAGATGAATTATTAAACTCATGATTGAAGCGCCGAGAGTGTATGAATAATCGTAGTTTCTACTCTGAATGATAAATCTCTATTGTCGCAAAATTTATGACCGACTGCAGACTAAAAAATATTGTACGAATATTGGTACTTGTTAATATTCATTTATACAGTAGTTGGCGAAAGTACGGCAACGCTTATAGAAAGCTTTTATGAATATATATATATCAGATGTGTTACACAAAACATTTTGAATTTCCATTAACACTGTAATGGGACCCGATTGTCGTGATTATGTTGGTAAAATTTAGAGCAAATTTGACAATGGACTTATTTAATGGATATTTAATGCAAGTATCGCAAAAATATTTGAACACACAATTATTATCCATTACATTAAAAATCTCAATGTTCAGTGACATCATTTTTTATAGTTATTACGTGTTTAAGATGGCTGTTAATGCTGTATATTGATATACTTGTAATAAATATCTTATAACTTCTGTATACAGTTTCAGATTAGTTTCGAATTTAACCAACATAATCATGACAATCATTTTCATTGCAATGGTAATGAAATTTTCAAAGGCTTCATGTGACTTATACAATATGTATATATATATACAGTTAATGAAAATACGTTATTAAATATATATATCCAAATTTTCTATGCTAGGTGTCAACGTATTTTCATTAACTGTATATACATATATATATGATTGCATTGTTTCAATTTAATTCAGAAGCGAAAGCTTATGATGAAACTTTGGCATTAAACTTACAATAGGGTTTGAAAAACAGTACTCTATACATTTGTTGTAGCAAGAATATAACCTCGGATATCACGGACACGTATAATAAAATAAAGTTGCTTTTAAGCGAGGGAAACTTAGTGGTACGTGATTTGCAGTTTATCGGCGATCGACGAAAAAACAGAGTGCTACGTGATCTGCGGCTCACCGACGCATGACAAAAAGATTCATAACAGGCAATTCACACTTTGCCATGAACTAAAAAACGTACCATAGTATATGATCATAGATGTCGCGAGGAACGAATAAGTATCATGTTAGTCACGATTTGTATAAACTGTTAATGCTATGTGACATGTTCATCGCAAAAAGAAAATCGTACTGTACTACGTGTTTTGTGCATATGACGTCGTACATAACCTCTGATCGACTTCGTTTCGCAATGTTTATAGGTTAAAATTTTTTACTGATTCCTTAACCAAATCTCGTACGAGGTCAACTCGAACATGTTGTACGTGCCTACTAGATGCAGATAAGGGTAAAAAACATTTCGCATGAGATTTTATATGTTAGAGGTTCACTACCATTTATAAGTATTTTGGCACCTAATGCAGTTCTCCAAATACAAAAGTACATTTTGCCTCTTGCCATGACTGGAAACAATTGCTCTGTTGAATTTTGAACTGCAACGAGGAATGTACCTGTATCATTCAAGTTCCATGTTTACCTGTAGTGAATAGATGACACTTCATAGAATCTATAGAAACTTCTAGAATGTGACTAGAATCATATATTTCAATTACTCTACTGTTCCAACATTGAACATACTTAATGTCATTTAATTCAGGTGTCTGTACCAATTTTCATCCACCTTCAATTACTCCACATCAATTACTGTTTTATTAATATGTACCAACCATAGATAATTCCTTGAGATAAGATCCAGGAGGAAACTTAGATTGAGAGGTTTCATTTGAAGTACGTCTGTACATATTTGTAATAATTTAGAATTATGTAGTTACACGTGGAACAGAAAGCGTATATGCATCTGCTCTGTGATGTAATAATAATGCGCAAGAGTGTTCCAAACAGTTTGCGCTGTTATCCCGGACGGAAGTAAACGCGACCATTTAAGTCTTGGTAGAAAGTGTAGACACGAAATCATTAACGCGATACATAACTGTCGGTTCACGTTAAGAGAACGTTAAGAGAAGTTACATCGTGTTACTACGGTAGCCGGTAATCTCCTTTCTTTCCGTTTTCACCTTTTTTCTCATGGTACGAGTAAGATGCACTTATGTCACCGGTTCTTTGCTTTATTATGCGAACATATTACCCATTTATCGTAGCATCGCCATACGAGCGACTATTTACTAGCAAATGCGTATAACGTGTAATTGACCCAAACGATAACGTGATCTGTTACAATCGTGAGAATATGTTAATGGAGAGAAATCTCTTCCCATTAGGTTCAGTCTACATGTATTCTGTATATATTAAGGCGGGGAATTGTGCTACGTAGGAAGAGAAAAAGAAAACAAAAATCTCTCTTCCAGTGCTTTCCTACATCTCTGTCCACCGCAGGATCACTGCACTCTTCATCGCGTATTCCGTTCTTAGCTTCTCGTTTCCTTTCTATGACTTCTCCGCACCGTGGTTAATCGCTATGTAATTGTAGTCAAGAATCCAATTTCACCTCAGACATTCTGCGTTCATTTAGATTTTCCATAATGTGTATGAGAAAAGTACCTTCATTTATTTGGTATGATGAAAATCCCTAGGATAATTCCCTAGGAATTAAACTAAATTCAAAGACCTGGAATATCAGTAATACATCTATAATCTATTACATTGAATATATCATAAAATAAATTGCATGGTATTTTTGTAAATGCGTTATTACATTCTCCTACAGTAGCTCACGAACGTACAAGTTATAAACTATATCAGCGCATGTTGTAGGAAACTTTTATATATATATTGTGTGTTATATAAAACATTTTAAATTTTATTACATTTTAGGATAACTTTAGCGAGCCGTTATATATCTGTAACACGCGTGTTTTTGATGCCTTTGTTCGACGATCGATTCGTTGGCAGGTTTCAAAAATTAAGTTACATCTATCGCAAAAAGGAAAATTCGATTTGCATGCATCGTCGATAAATCTTGTTGTTGATATTTCGATACGTGTATTCTTCTCGCTCTTGTTCTCTCTTTCTTCGTTCGAACAGTTACCAAATTGCAGCCTACGGGGGCAAGCCGATGTTTCATCGTATAATTCGCCGAGAAGCAAAGTCGCGAATCGCGCGTCGATATTATCTTCTCGCGGCCGATATTATCAACCTGTGGAAGCAATCCACGTGCAGGGTGGCGCGTCTCGCATGCATAAACTTTGTATACACACGGGGCTGAACTGTGTGCAACGATCCCCGTGGCAAAAAAACGCCAAGCGCGAATGTGTGTGTGCGTTGGAGCGCGTAACTCGAGGCATAGTCGATAATTCGATGCACGTGTGTACGATCGACGCGAGTGTCTCTGGTGTATTTTTCGATAATATTCTCGAAAGAAATCCTCTTCTGGCATGTAACGTAACTTGATACTGATTTTTTTATCAAAGAATGGTAATGCGTTCTCATAAAATAGATATTTTACAGTTCGTTGTAGTTAGTAAATTTGCAAAATATCAAAATTAAAACAACACAAATTTGGAGCGTTTCTGGGACTTTGTTCCTCGAAAGAACCCTGGAAACCCTTTTTTGGCGTGTAACGTAACTTGATATTGATCTTTCATCGAAAAACGACGATGTTCCTATAAAATAGACGATATTTTGCAATTTGTTATATTTAATATTGAATTTTTAAAATTGAAATAATACAAATTTAGTTTGAACAAGCGACAACAAAGTTTTGCTTTTAACAATACGTTTGGTCGAGGTAATTGTATCGGATGTATGACTGATAGAGTAGCAAGCCGAAGTGACAAGTAGTATAGTTTAAAATTGTGGCGACAAGTAGTAGTATGTATGATATAACTAGTGACCGAGTTTTTTTTATGTTGTTTCGTACGTACAGTATTCTTTTCTTGTTTGAGTTTACGATATTCCTCTGTGATTTCTAGCTATGGACTGGATCGGTTACAAGATTTAAGAGCGAACTACCGTACACGTAAAGCAAAGTTTGAAATATGAGCGTAGGATCTATCTTTTGACAGACACACCGGTACCATCGGGATTTCTGACTCCAGATTAACTTCGAATCTGGCTTATTGTATTTTCTGCTCGGTCGTATACAATGCTTTGTGTGCACCACTTATGTCCAGAACTATCGAACTAAACGCTTTATAGCTGAAATATGATTTGCCAGATGGCGACACCTCTCCTGGAATAATGGCTACCCGCATGAATGAAACATCGAATTTCATAATGACTAAACTTCTTCAATTTTCATGAATTCTTAATATTGTATAAGATTTAGTTCCTCTAATAATTTTCCCCTTAAAATTAGCATTCTGAAATATACTATGAACAAACTGCTTTCTGTGCTATATTTTAACGTTCCATTTTAAACAGAAAACTATCATATCAAATATGGGTGATGCTCTTCTTGTTCCAGTTAATTAAATATAGGATATTATATAGTTTTTTTTAGTTTATATAGTTTTTTTTACTTTTTTTTCTCGCTTCTTGGTGTGCGACAGTTTGCCTCTTCTTCTCATAACATAGGCTTGATTCTTATGAATCTCCAAATGGTGAAACACCTTCTTCGTTTTCTTCCGATGATTGTGAGACAGTATTTTCTGAGGACGCATCGGACCATTCGGAAACGAGAATTTCCCGAAATTTTTTTATCTGTATGTTTTTGTTTGTAGCTGTTTGGTACATAATTAGAGTATTTACTGTAGTTGTTACTAAGAGTAAATGTAGTGCTAATTTCCGATACCACTTGATGCTTTTCCGTATCGTAGTAGCATATGAGACCATCTGGTCACTTCTGTCGATACCAGTTTTTCCATTATTATGCAATTACCACCAAAGGTTTCTGTTTCGGAGGACGTTCGCGATATATATAATTCGAACTTGAGATCATAATGGATGCATGTTTTGTTGATAATATTCTAACATCTCGAACATCTCTCCATTTGAGCATCACAATACCGTTCTTATCTTCTTGTGCTATCATTTCATCTCTCTTCAACGGGTAGGACATTACGTAATTGGGCACATATTTTTTGTTGTGCCGTACAATTCCAACGACATGCTTCCAACGTTCTGCGTACCGGCGGTCGGATTTGGATCCCGCGGGAAACAGCCGAATTATGCTGAGCGACTAACGTGTCAATATAATAAATTCTATGATCTTGTTAATATTATCGATAATATTATTCAGTTATTGGAGACAAAAATGATTGTGTCATGCATATTGTTCGTAAAAAAGGTATTTTTGATCGATAGATTTCTTTATTAATATCTAATAACTTCTTGCTGATACTATCCACGCACGACATTATTCGTTTACGAGGAATAAATGTGGTTGTCCCACAAATGCGGTTTATATGAAAAATAGCTTCGATACTTTGAACGCGTAGCGAATACCGCGTGCGAAACAGTCTAACCACAAACATAAGTGCTATTTGCACGTTGAACCTCATTGCTAAGTTACAATTGAGTACCCCTTCAATGAGCTTACACTCGTGAGCATTATACGTACAATAGATCGTGATAATTACTGTTATATGGGAACTTATCCTCGAGTAGTGCTTAGTTTATGTAATCACTTCGACATATTCATCCTTCATAAAGATTCGATCCCCATTTTTTTGAGCCCCCTCTTTAGGTGTGTCCCCTAACCTCTCTATTCGTTAACCTCTCCATTTTTTAACGATATTTATTTCTTTTTTCTTTGTGTACCTAGAATACAACGTACAATATTAGTAATATGTACAATACGCTAATTAAATTTGTCAGTGACATAAACGATATTTGACAATTTTTGTGAGGCCAGCCGGTGATAATAAAAGTTGAAACATTTAATAATTACAGGACGTAAATACGACGACGTGATTAAGATAGGGCAAAGCATCGTAGTAACTATCCTAAGTACACGTTCCGTTTTTTATTTCTTTTTGTTTTTTTAATCACTGGTCGTGTACGACACTCCCATCTGACATGCTGAGTAATTCGAGAGGGAACAGAACGATTTTTTCGTACGGCGGATCGTGACGAGGCCAACGAAAATAGCACCCTACAGAGACAATAGCGCGTGACGATCTTAAGGTCAATGTACAGAATTTTATAAACCGTCCTTTCATCGATAGGACACGCTGCACTTCCGTCCTTTCTTCCCTTCTTTCATATTTTTTCTCTCACTTTTTATTATTTCACTGCTTATAACCCTCGAGCAAAAAACGTTAATGAGTTGCCATTTTAGCGAGTATAATACGTTTATCTTGGCGATTTTATGATAATTAATTACCCGTGCAATTACGCGGTACCTTTTTAAATTTCGAACAGACAAAACATTTTAACGAACGGACAAATCGTCGCGTAGCGTCGCGTCGCGTTGCGTCGAGGCGAATAACGATAATCGAGAAATCTGTGGCCCTCCCCTTTATCGCATTTATTTCCCAGGCGGAAAAAAAACGTATCGTGCCATTGAAGCCCAGAAAGCAAAAAGAGCAATAATAAAAAAATTGCATTCCATGGAAATATCGTACCGGTTATGAATTACAAAAGAGGCTAAAAATGCATTTTATTTCCATAAATTTTCTGGAAATTCCTGCTGTATTAAAAAAAAAAATCGTTTCTGACTTGGTTCGAAATACACGATTAGTACATTCGATGTTTCCGCGTCGTGACTAAAAAAATATTGCATTCACCCTGAGTACATGGAGAGGTAACGCGAGGAGAAAAAAGGACGCGAAATCTCTCGAAAACATGATTATCGGTTCCCTGGTAGATTAAAGCAAAAGAACAAAAAAAAAAGGAAAAGACCAGACTCGCATAATACCGACGTGGGAGCCTGAAAAGCGTGTAATTGTGCTACGGATATACGCGTGGCCTTCTCTCTCTTATGGGCGTCGGCGTCTGAGGGTGCAAAACTGTATACAAGATGAAGCGGCGCCGCTTTGTTGCGTACCTTCGCCGTGCTCCTACAATTAGACAAGCCCTCGTACTCATTTTGGTGTACTCCGCGCTCGGTATTCTTACAGAACGATGAAAGAGCGAAAGGAAAGAAACACGGGCCCGTGAGAGCTCCGAGAAGACGACGAGAAGCGATTCCGAGAAAAAGGTAGACGCGTCTGTGACTCGAGGCGTATCACGTTTCGACGGAGTCGCGCGACATGTGTACATATAGCATCCTGGCGTGACCTAACCTCCAATGTCATCGTGTATCGTTGCCACTTAAGGGGGTATTCTGGTCTAGAGGCATGAATTTCGGGCGATTTTTGAAGCTCTGTACAAGCCAAACAAAACACATTTTTGTTATCCTTCTTTTTAGCATTTGTTTATTGATATTTCGAGATTACGTAAAAAATTCACTGAAAAAAACTCAACGTTTAAAAAGTTACGAGCTGGCAAAGTGGGTGCTGCCAAAAAATGGGATGCCATGGCGTGCATGATATCAACGCTTCTGGTCATCCGAGACAAACATTGCGAACGGATTCTTAATTAGTATGGATGCCGCTATCGTCTGAACCTTGGAAAAATCAATACAATATTTTTTCACAAAATGACGGCCGTTTGAAAAAAAATGTCTTATTTCGCACTTTTTTTTGACAATTCCGAACGTTTAAAAAATAGTAATATTAAAGATTTTGAGCTGAGCGTGATCCGGACGATAGAGGAGTATATAAGGAATATTCAGACCAAATTTAAAATAAATCGGTTCGTTAGAACTTGAAATATCGTGCACGCCAACTCGAAAAAAGTAGCTTCGAGGAAAACGCGTTTAAAGTTTTGAGACAAGTTTACTCGGACCAACGTCTACCGTCTACTATTCATTTGTTCCGGTTGGACCGAAGCAGATGTCGCGTTACAAAAATGGCTGTAACACGTAAAGTAATTGAAATTTTGAAAAATCCTTTTAAGGGCATATTCTTGAATGTCTAAACTTTGGAAATATGAAAAAAAATTTTTCGATTTTTTCAAATTTCTAGACCAGAATACCCTCTTAATAGATGCTTGTATGTCATCTTTGTCCGTTGTTGTTGGTTTGTTGTCCATAGAGATACGTGGAATAAAAATTCGCGCCTTGCTGCATAACCTAACCTCGACAATTTACTGTGCATTGCGATTACTTGCTCAATCGTCGAATGCTGTATTAATTTGTTGTTTTAGTATAAAGTATATGATCTAAATATAATAAAACAGTCTACAAAATGATTTCAAAAGCTAATCTTGTTTTTTTTTGTTTTTGAGAGTTGAAGAATCTTTCGTTTATATCGGAAACATAAACATGTTGTGAAAATACGACGAACTGCTTACCTTGTTGGTCGAAAATGTTAAAGGATACGGAATTTGTGAATAAAATAATTACCAGGATTTTAAGAAAGTGAATATTTTCAAATTTAGCGAACACGTTTAAATATCGAGTATTCTTTGCAACGCACAGAATGTTGAATTGTGATCTTTTTTCACTTCTATTCGTTCGTTAATAGCCACTGAAAATTACCGATACCATATTACACTAAAATCAATAATCAGTTGTTGGATCCGTTACAGGACAGGTTCAATCGCTACAGTTTGCTCGCGACATTGCAAACACTGACAGTCAGTGGTCAGCCGTTCAAACAATTCTGCATGGTGGTGGTTGTTAATTTGTCTGTTGGTTTGATTGAAGGTTGGCAAACAATAAATTAACCATAATTACCTCCTTTCCGTGACAAAGGGGAAAAAGTGTTGACACGTATATAGATTTGTACGCGTTCGTACGCGATTCGCTACTGCGCATTATCCCTGCTTTACTCCCCAGCCCGGGAAGAACCCAAGCGAATACTATGCGAAACTATTTGTATAAACACGACACGTACATGCGAAAACGGGGAATATTGTTTGAAAACAAAATAGAATGGCCTTTGGTATGCGTAACTTAATAAAAGTAGCTATAGTTGTGGCATGACCTCGATGCATCGGTATATGTGCTGCAAATTTAATTGAAATATCACAAAAGCTCACGAATTCTCTTTAGTTTCGCGGAGGATAATTAAAAACCATACTGTGTCGCTCTCATAATATTCATAAATGTTGCTTAATACACGGCAAGGCAAATACAAGGCAAATACACACACACACACACACACACGGGGTCGAGGTTTCCGTTGACCAAATGAGAAACTCTCGCGGAATTGTTTAAGGAGGATGATGGGTGAGGGAAGATGAGGGTGGAAACAAATCTATTTACACTGACAAGTTAAATGAAGTTAAAGTGAATTGAAGATCTCGAGGTTGCGATAATAATTTGTCATTCAGGCATGTCTGCAATGATTTCGCGAAATCGTACTTTCGCGAGAAACTGTTCAACCGTGAATTACGTTGTTCGAAGAAACGGAAACGTGTATATATACGTGCTATAGTTCACGAAAGCATTCCAGCACTTACGGAAGTATTCGAATATATTACGTGCATATACCACATATACTAAGTGTCCTGTAGCTTCTATATACATTGTCAAATTGGTGGAAACAAAGCAAGCTTTACTCCTAATCTTTTTCTGGAATAATGAAATTTGGATAACGAATATATCTTGAACAACGAATTGTCTGAGAGACAATTGTATGTAAAATTTCAAACGTGACAACTAGTATATATAATACTTCAACGATAGAGACGTTATGTCGCCCGCCACGGTTCTTTCGATTGCCAACCAAAGAGGGATTGAAGTCTTTTTTATCGAGCTCGAAATTTCATGAGTTTCCAATGACTCTGGGTGATCGCTGAACCGGCACCACATTTCACCTAATTCCACGGAGAACTCAGTTCGTTTATAGACAGGCAGTATGTTTGCCCTAAAACCGCCCCAACGATTTCTTTTATTGGTGCGTTCCAGCGTTCATCGATCGTTTCCGTGTAAATGAATGTCGATTAATGGAAATGCCAGTTTCGATCGTAAAACAAGTTGTTCGAAAAAGAGGAGAAAATAATCTGAAACATCCAATTCGGTGAAATATCGGTTTTATCTGTAGTTCGATCAAATATATATATCACGTGTAAATCCCGGAATGGTATTAATAATTCTAACACAAGTCAATTACGTTTAACACGGAACAGGGTGGAAACGCATTTACCGATCGTTATCAGATGACAATTTATCTACGCGAATCCCACATTTCAAGTGTATATATATAGTTACGATATTATAGATCTTCCCACACACGTGTGTTCAGCACGTGCCTATCACAGATTGCAGTTCGATTGAAATCCTCGAAACATCTTCGTGCCACCTGAACAAAAACAGGATTCTGATAAAAGAAAATTTTTTGCCTCGAACTGTGTGAAACTTCTGTCGCGTGACACTGTAGCGAAGTGCTTCTTTTTTTTTTTTTTTATTACAAAACAAGAAGTTTCATCGTGGCACAATGGAGTCCTTCTCCGTAGAAGGAAATTGTGAATCGAGCTAGCCAACTGAAAATTCCAACTCGTCGAAAGAGCTTAATAAAGAAAGTTGGTAAAGTCTTCGGGAGGTTTCGGCGTTTTGTCGCGTGGTTAAGTGACGCAAAGGAACTAGGTGTTTGTCGATGGATCCGCAGCATAGCGTTGGCCACCGTCGTTATAGAAGAAATTCCAACGGCGAAGCTCACGCCGGCTGGTTAGAATAAGGGCTCGCATTAACTTGCTGAACTCGGCGAGTATCGCCGGCTTAATGAAATTCTCCGTCTGCTAGGAAGACTCTGGGAACAACTTCGCGTCTTTATCGTGAAAACGGCCGAGGGAAGCTGCCAACTCCATTTAGGGGAGCTGCTATCATTGCGCAGTCCAGATATGCCGGCAGGTCGTTACGCCCCCAAGCAGTAAGCATTACTACACAAGTAAAGGGTCGCGTTTGCGATGTTCACGATGTGCGCGCGATCTATCTTGCCCGGGGTGTTTGTATAAAGGTAACTTAACGATAAATATATGCAGACGCGCGTGAAAGGAACGAAGCCAGAGAAAGCGATGCGCAGAGTACACCGCGGAATGCAAGAAGCATAGCGAGGCGAACGCGGGCACAGGGCGACTACAGTTTGACACACTTCGTTTGCGCCATCTAGGATTCTCTCGGACTGAACTTCGTTTGGTTTTAGGTCACACCGAATTTGTGACTTATTTTACAATATACAGGCTGGTTGGTAACTGGTGGTACAAGCAGAAAGGGGCTGATTCTACGCGAAAAAAGAAGTAAAAAATATAGAATAAAAATTTGTTTTTTATTTTTTTTTCTTTAATTTTTCTATCGAGACAACGATCTATAGCGAGATCCGTTGTAACGTACCGCACGCGTACCGAGCGAAAATTCAAAGTCGATTTTCTCGAAAACAAAGCCTCAAACGAAAAATTTGTATTCTATATTTTCGACTTCTTTTTTCGCGTAGAATCACCCCCTTTTCGCTTGTACCACCAGTTACCAAACACCCTGTATATGATTTGCCTGAAGCGAAATTTTTCCTGCTCTCCGACGCCTCCTTTAGCTTCGTGTCTTTTTCCATTACGAGCATTTCAATAAAGGAACAGACCTAATCGAAAACGATCAAATGTATAATTTTTTTCTCATCAGACAGCTATCTTAACGCACTGTAGTGTCACGCCTCGATATATCAAATGGTCGGAATAAAATTGCGTTGACAGCGTCTCGTTGTTAATTCATGTTTACACTCGCTGTGGTATTGGTCGCATCTTGAGAGATAATACAGCCTCAGAGTACGAATTACGATGTTACGAAGACTGTAAAATGAGAATGTTTGTTGCTATAACAAAGGAAAAGCTTGTAAATAGATCGAATCGGAAATATGTAAAATAGCGTCGTTAACATTCATGGAAATCGTTCGATTGTGATTTGTACCTAATGGACGTTATAGACGTTTACGGCTGCTTTAATCCATTTCCATTTTGTTCCCTGTTTTACACTTGGTGCGAGCGAGAACAGGCAAGAGAATACCAGTGAGCATTCCGGTGGTAACGTTCAGGGAAAACAAATCGTGCGTCATGTAGGTGAGAAGTTCAACAGGTTGAGAAATAGAAGACCTTAGGTTCAGCTGGTAGTCTGAAAATTGGAGAAAGGGAGAGAGAAATGTCTTGCTTTTCTTTTCTTTCTTCCCACTTCCTCCACTTCTACTTTCACTCATCTTCATTTTCTTAGATTCTTTTTATCCTTCTTATTTTACTTTTTGTTTCTCGTGTTTCTTTTTTACCTTCGATTCCCTCCTTATCTGCGTTTACATGTGCCAGTTTTTACATATATATATACATATATATATTTCCTTCTGCGTCTTTCTTTACCATCTTTTCTTTGCATTACTCTTGTTTTTTACTTTTTTTCTCACCACCGTTGCTACTCATATATCTTAATAGTTCTGAAACGATTGCTCTCTAGCACTGGTTATGAGTTACCTAATCTGAAATTGCTCGTCAATTATTTTTCTTATATAAAGAAATGCTTTTTTCTTCTTGAAGAAAATGTGAAAGCGTGAAGAAATATTTTGCCTTTTTTTATAAAGATACGAAGGTTATCTTGATGATTTTAATGGCGATTAGAAAGAATATTTGAACGTTGAATAAAACCTGGTAAGATATATGTGATTAAAAATCAAT
This sequence comes from Bombus impatiens, assembly GCF_000188095.3. NCBI lineage: Eukaryota > Metazoa > Arthropoda > Insecta > Hymenoptera > Apidae > Bombus > Bombus impatiens. The sequence continues at coordinate 593,529 of NT_177001.1, forward strand.
AATTATCGACATATATCTTTAAGTGGTCTAATCATCCTTGATACTATACAATCTTCTGATTGAAACTGTTCTTCTTCTCCTAACCTCTATTTGTCTCTATGTACCTCATACTTCATATTACCATCCTTGCTCTTCTTGAAATTTCAAAATGTTTTCTATAACACTCGTAACATATTCACAATACGTTCCTACGAGTGCCCAAATATTAGATTGTCCTAAAAGTTTCTTTCATTTTATAAGGAAATAATAGATGCACAGTAGATGCATTGTTCCAATAGAATAAAATGGATCATACATAATTCAACAAAATAATATAAAACAAAAAATGTTGTGCAGCTATTATTTCCTTATAAAGCGAAAGAAACTTTTGGGGTAAGCTAATACTTTCGTGAGTTACTGTAAGTGACAGTGTTAAATGACTCACCCTATATATATTCTCTCTTAACGCTTGTCTCTTTCTTCGTCTCACGTTTCGTACCACAGTGCTTTCCCTCTTACGCGACCATGTTATTCAACACTGTTTCTTTCAATATTTTCTTCCCTCCTTGTCCCTTTTCCGAACTGCATCTCCTTTTGCGCCAATCTTTCAGCGACCGTAACCCTTCGACGAGTTCGAACAGTTGGGTACCCCCGGGAGTACCTCCTACCGAGGTATTGCCAACCCCTTTGAGTAGCACTCGTAACATCTCACTAATACCTATTATATTAAACTCTGGTTGCGAAAGGGGCCATTGTAAAGGCTTTTGTTAAGTGCAAACGCACAAAGCTAATTTGAAACGGTGCTTTAATCAAAAGTCGTCATAGTAACCGGTAGATCGGCGGTGTGCACGCACCCGATTAAAGCGAAACGATTGGAAGAAAATATTTGTGTCCCCGCGGTGATTTACACTGGCCAATTAAACGATAGGATAGCCCCCAGACCTGACGGGAGAGGAGGCATTAATACCTCGTTCAGGTTGCGTTTAAATGTAATTTTTAGTGCGTTGAAAACGTATCTATGAGCACTTTTGCTGACTAAATATTTATCCTCCTTTCAGCGTGTCATGCTTTGCGCGCGGTGTTTTTGTTCACGCGAGACTGTTTGCCTTGCGTCGCCGTCGTCGTCGCCATTGTCGACACCGCTTCAGAACGACGACTAGTTTTTCAATGCTAATTGACATAACGACTACTGTTTCCACGGCTGTAGTTACGGAAACTCTAACCTAAATTGAAATACTGGTACGGTTGTGTTAACAAACGTAGCGTTAGGATAATTTAAATAATTGTAGTGATTGTTGACGAAAGTAGACGATATTTACATTGTGTCTTTCTAGACATCGATACAAGGGGAAAGTTCATGTACAAAAATGTCGTTTTAGGTTATCTTTTAAATTGTAAACAATCTGATTTCACGCTAGAAATACACTATTTTCATCGCCACCGTTGTTCCTCTCTAGCACTAGTTATTTGTGTTACCTAACCTGAAATTACTATTATTAACCTATAAATTATATTTCTTATATAAGGAAATGCTTTTTCTTCTTGTATGAAGGAATATTCTGCTTTTTCTTTATCAAGATACTAAGTTGCTAAATATGTTGCTTTCTATTTCACTCACACTTTGCGTTTCTCGCTATGAAGAAACAAATGACAGTAGAATTTTTAAGGTTATATCAGGCTTAGAAATATGACGTGTCAGTGGAATGATTGAAAAAGAGTGCAAATGAGATGTTGCGTTAACATTGTCCCTTTAATAGGTTAGGTGACTAAGAATGCTTAATGGGAAGTTTTAGCAGAATCGTCCCTTCGTGGAATCCCCTAAAACTCCCCATTAAAATTCAGTTACCAACCTCGGCATCGAGGACGATCAACGATAAACTTGATGTTCCCTAGAAAAGGTTATAGATTTTTATCGGGGGCGTGCTAGCGGCACAAGAACAATATCATCGAAAGTAAATTCATAGCTCGTGGGAAAGGAATGCACAGATACTGCGAAGAAGGGGAAGAATCCATCGTTGGTTGTGCAGAAACGTGGAAAGGGAAGAGAATAAGAGAAGTAGTAAGTGGTGGGAGTAAGGGTAAAAGAAGCAGACGATGAAAGAAACTAAGAAGCAAAAGAAGTACAAGTAGAAGAAGCAAAAGAGGGAAGAAATAAAGAAAGAAAAGAGGAAGAAGAAGAAGAAGAAATAGCAGTGGCGTCGTGCCAACGATCGATTGCAAGTATATAGCCGTGTGGCTTCGGGTTGAACATCGAGGAAGCAACTCGTAGGGAAAGCGTATATATCCGGGATACACGTTCGCGGAGTGGTCGAGAGGGGGTTAATAAAACCTGTCTGCACTCTCTGTATGCACTGCAGATCTAAAGTAAACGTAGTCTATGCCTGTACCACCAGACAAGTTGCGTATCGACAGTCTTCTCGTTCCTCTTCGCTCTGTCCTTTCCCTTTCCGATCCTCTCTATCCACTCTTTCCGTGATACTCCGTTTTCTCATTTTCTCGAAATTGTTTTCTTCTGTTTATCTTTTCCCCTGTGTACTTTCTCTGTCTCTTCCTCTCTCTCTCTCTCTCTCTCTCTCTTTCTTTCTTTTCGTCTATATCCTGTTTTTTTTCAACTTCGTTTACTTACCTTCGGTCGGGCAGGTCATTTTGTCTCCTTCAATCCTTGATTCTTAAACTTCGGTCTTTTTTTGGTTAAGGTAAAATACAAATTTCATTTTTTAACCTTTTGCACATAGTTGGTTCCATTATTTTCTTGACCAATTCTAAGTTTGTTCTAGCTTAGATATTTTGTAGGTTAGATCGCTTTTCTAATATAATTTATAATTTATTCTTTTCTTATAATTTTTAATATATTCCTGACCTATGAACCCTGATTTCATCTCTTTTGGTTTTGATAAGTTCATAAGTTAGACACAAAAAAGCTTTTTACACTTATTTAAAATTCAGTCTACGCCGTTTTAGTCTTCAACGAGTAATACTTAAAATAACTTCTCGAAAGAAGAGGTTGGAGAATAGTGTTTTCATCATATCAATGGTGATCTAATAGTCTAAAGTCCAAAGGGTTATTCTATTCTTTTGTTTGATTCCTTCTTTTTTCTCCTATTCTGAGTCGGTAATTCTATTTGCCTTCAGCTTCCTCGAAGGATCAGTTTTCATGTTAGAATATTGAAGCCAATAAAGAAGAGATCGAGGTCGGAACTTCCTGCGTTGAATCGTCGAAGGCTTGTACTTAGGCGGTCGCGCGCGCTCGATAAGAAAAATATCAAGTTACATTAAACAGCCATAAATTACTCCCGATCGGTCAGCTACGACTTATCATCATCGATTACAGGTGGATGGATAATATAGGTTGGCCCTGATCGATATAATTAATAATTTCTCACGGATCATAGGGGTGTCTCGAAGCCCTATAATTTATCAAGAGAGAAAATCGCCAGCCCTATAGCGTTGAGATTTTAATTAACATCTTCCAGTATTAAATCATGTCGCGGCTGATACACAATGTGTATCGAAATATCGGTCAAAACGGATTTACGGAACGCATAGACACAGATTGTCCATTTCGTTAATGGAATATGTTGATTCGGGACGAGGGCGCCACCTGTGTATCGATAATGTCGATATTTCGAAAACTGTTGTTCTCTAAACGCGGTTTGATTTTATTACCATATGATCGAACTGTTGTAAGTTAACATTGCCGACGGAACCTGCCACGACGACAAATATGATCTCGAACTCGCGATCGTATAGACGCGAATCGTTGGAAAATTGGAAGGTTGGAAGTTAAATCCGATTTACAGTGATGCGTACTATGAGGGATATCTTTGATTTAATGGCAACCATAAATTAAACTTAACTTAATTTAAATTCTCGAGATTAAAGGTAACTTAAAACCTCTATTATTTGCCTTCAACACGCTTGTATGTATAGGGTGTTCTATAAAGCTTTTCTTAGGAAAGATATAATTCGTAGCGTCAGTTATGTGGAATAACAGAAAATGTTTCAAGTAGATATTATTAAATTTGGCAACATCTATCTAAGTAAAGCGAATTGAATACAGCGCTTCATTTCGAAAAATAACAAAAACTTATAGTAGTAGTACCAAAAGAATATTCGTACACCGCATAATTCATTTTCTCATTTCATTAAACTGGAAAAAATGTTAAATTAATATTTCCCTTGGTTTCTGAGAGAACAGTTCGCATGGCCCACCCTGTATATAATGTATACGTATCGAAAACTTTATGCTAAATTATGGCGAAACGTGGCAAAGGGGGAGAGGGGAGAGGGCAAAGGGGGAAGCACGTGGTGAAAATTTCGTACTGCCCGACGTTGCGTTCTCGAGAATGTCTCGCAGCGTAATTTTATAATAGCTGAGGGGGGAAACAGCGAAGAGAGAGTCCCGTTTCTGGCCCGTCTGTGCCTTGTCTCCGACAGGTTTCTGACCCGAACCTGATCCGAAGTTGGCCCGAACTTGGCTAGTCTCTATCCTTAACCCAAGTTCGCATCCAACAAGCCTCGACTTACCTTTTGCCGTACACGTCTTCTCGGTCAGTTAACTCAATTACCCGGTACCCACCGTAACGAAATATTCCTTGAAAATAATATCCCTTTTATCCGAAGTGATCCGTGATCGTATTACTATCATATACGTTGCCAGTGCTAGGTTATTGTTTCACCAATTCTTAAATTCTTAGTTCGTGAAGAAATACATCTTTATACGTGTCTCAAAAGTGTCACGACTCGAAATACTTCAATTCTGTGTTAGAGTAATGGAGAATTACAAAAATAATATTTGATCGTTGCTTCGTAGAATCCATATTTTTTTGCCAACATCGTGTATTTATTGCAAATCATTTTTGTAAGCTTCCGAATAGTTTCTCGTTTTTCTGGAAACCCTGTTTGAATTGCCACTTTTAAAATGCGCGTGCAACATAAAATAGTGTTAATTGAAAATGTGGACGAATAGCAAATATTTGTGGCGCTCGCGCAGTGAATCATTTATCGGAAACAACGTTCCCAAAGGTAAATGTTTCCACAATTATTTATTCCTTAATATTAGTGCGAATCGTAAATAGTTCTAGCCAAGTCTGTCTGTTTGCTTATAATCGAAACGCATTTTTATATCGACCGAATGGTACATTTAAATGCGCGTCAGATCCGTTGAAAATATATATTTTCAAGTATACGTTTGAACCGCTGAAACAGCGCGGACAAAAGAAGCTTAAGTGATTTTCGTCTGGGTAAATCGCGCGAGTGCGCTACTTGTCTTGTAAATGCTGCATAAAGCTGTAAGGAGATGGATTCTGAAGTAACGTGTTTTTGAGCTTTAGACGCGATGGCAACGCCAACGCGTTATGCAACGGCCCTCGTATTATGTATAGGCCTGATTCTCGTTCAACTTTCGTCTAACTCCCTGAGCAGCTGGTAAATCGAGGCGGGAACGCATATAATGGCTCGCGAAAAGGGCTATTCGTTCGTCGGTCTACGTATATATCCTTCCCCTCCGTAAAAATGCGAACGACGGTTTAATAAAACTTGTCGGTGGCCACTGAAAAAGTTAAGTAAAATGCAATGGATTTTTTTTATACCTGGTAAAGCTTGCATGTATCGACTCGTATGTTGCTCACACCACGCTTCGCGGTTTTACAAACTAACGGCCAAACCTACGCCGCGCCATGAGAGTTTTAATGCTACGTGTAGTGCAACCCGAATTGACGTGCTTCAGTCACCGGAGTAATTACGCATGTGTGCATGAGAATCGTGACAGCGTTGGTGACATTGTACGACGAACGCTTCGGAACGTAATGATGCTTTTCCACTGGACGAGCGAGACCATGAGAGAATATAGGTTAGTGGAAGCATATTCCTAACCTACTTCGGTTGTACATCTTCTTGTATCTTGGTTATGCAGATATCCCATGGAGATTATTCTACCTGAAATTATAAATCATTAGATAATGTTCGCGTACGAACTGTTTTATCGATTGAATTATTAATCAGTATTATTATGTTCATGATGCATCGAGAGATTTAAAACGAGAACATACTTTGGTTACACAATCACCTTTTGATAATGGTTCTGTGAACAATGAATGTAACATCGGTAAACATTCTCAGTTCAAACGCAATTTCCAGTCAAGATTCAGCGAAAGCCAACGCTGGTGAGACATTCACTCATGATGCCCACACCAGCGAGCATAAATGATTGCGAGCAAATGTTTGCACTTGCAATTGCTTATCCAATAGAGAGGCACCGTCGGCGACGATTCGAATGAAACGATCCGCAAATGGTTTGCCGTTCCCTCCGTAGGGATTGTAGAGGTCTCTCGTAAAATGTGCCACAAATGAAATGGTCCCCGCCCATTTTTACGAAGATTTATGACTCGGTCGATAATCATTTGCAGGAATGCTCGTGCAAAGAGAAATGCCATTAGATTATATTTCTTCGGAATGTCAGATTTTATCCTTCGAATAATTGAAAGATCCATTTTAATACAAGAAAAGCGTATGTAAACAGCATTCACAGGTACACAAGAACCTGTTTCACGGTTAATATTAAATTTGTCTTGTTGGTGTAATTATTAAAAGCTACTGTTACGCACAGCGACTGTGTATACTTTATTGGCGCGTGCTACGCGCTGAAACCGGTTAAACCGTATCAGCTTTCCGGCCATCAATAAAATATGCCAACCTCCTAGTTAAATGTGGGTCATTACACGAATAATGGTTCTTTTGTTTTTCTCCGATATAAGCAAAATGAGAATATGGTTCGTTTACATACGAAGAAAATGGAAATTTTCTTCTTGAATTTCTATCGTTCTATCGTCAGGCAGATCGTTAATAATCCATGTTAAACAATCATTCGTTTTACGGATAGCGGGTTCTCTCCCGAGTTGAGAGAATCGAATTTCGAAATCCTCAGTATCCAGCAACTTTGACCGATAAAACTTTCCGAACTAAACTCACGTAGCGCGCAACTGTACCGCCATACCCTTTTATCGTTTCCTCTCTTACTACGTGTACCGGAAACGTAGGAACCGGTCGTATCAACTTCTCCGAGTAAACTACGAAAAAATTTCTGGATTCCTAAATTTCTCGTAAAGACCGGAAATTCATTCGACGCGTTAACCTTTTCACAGAGGATGGAAATTATGTTTCCCGTCAATTAACGTTACTCGTACAGGCAATCTGAAAACATATTTCCAATCGTAAAATACGCTATCATATATACACTATCGTAGAAAATACGATTAAATTTTATTAAATATTAATTTAGCGAAATATATCTAATATGACTGACGGAAATGACATTTCCTACTATGACACTTACTGCTCCTAGTTCTATACACTGTTCAGTTCTATATACACTAAAAATCATATATACACTATCGTAGAAAATACGGTTAAATTTTATTAAATATTAATTTAGCGAAATATATCTAATATGACTGACGGAAATGACATTTCCTACTGTGACACTTACTGCTCCTAGTTCTAAGTAATAGTCTAAGAAAAGATAAACTGATTTAATTAAAATAAATATATGTCGCATTTAATACACTTTGTATCGAAACTGGTGCCCTTTCAGAAAAATTTAAGATATGCTTACGAAAGTTAGGTTAAGACCTCATTAGTCGAGGGAAGACTGGTCAACTGTGAGCCAAACTATAAAGATATTGTCCGGTTCGAAAGTTCAAAGCTGGGTCGTTCGATCGGTGTCGCGATCAATTTTTTCGTCGGCCTATAAATAAACGAGGTAATCTGGCGTGACCCTGTTAAAAGGTTCCTTGTGCGTAACGAGGCGCTTTTACGTCAACTTCTCCAATCAGTGTCGCATTTTCGTGTCGATAAGAAAAGGATTACGACATAGTGATCCTATGTCTTCTTGGACACGTACGGTAACATATACGGCCGGATAAACCGTTGTAGTAGACTCCACAATATAACATAGTTCTAAATTAAAGTATTTATACCGATACCGGTTGATGCAATAACTTCCCTGACTGTACATAGTGTATTGTACCTTTTTTATTCGCTGGAAAGAGGTTAAGTTACTTACATATATGTTCTTCAAACTCGACTGCAATTTTGGACTCGCAGATGCAACTGAACATTTGGATGTTGTCAATTTGTTCACTAGAGCATAGAAGTATATGAACTCAAATGATGTAGTGTGTGAAATGATAGGTTAGAATTAGAATGTGAAATCAGTAAATGTAATACTTACTATTGTACGTACAGTGACTGCTCACCTTTCTGCTAATGAATATTCCTATCTATTTTTATCTGCTGGAAATATCTTCAATGGAGAGGAACTTATAGTACAGTGATACATATGTATGTATTTCTTTCATTTCAGTTGCCCAGAGTCTGTCTCTCCACATTCAATTGTTTTTATATAGAGTATCGATTTCAGAACGCCGAGTATATCTCGGGTTGGGTGTCAGGTATCATTGTTTCACTCCCCTCTATCCATTTCTACCCATTTCACACCAAGATAGAATAAAATTCTTGATATAGACTCTCTTATTAATAGCCAGGCTTGGTTGAATCTTGCTGCCAATTAGAAAGGCACTGAAGTACTTATTATATCTTATTAGGAAATATTCGACTGTGTGTATTAGTACAATAAATTGTTAGCACTCCTTTAAATTTAATACCGTATATTTCTCAGAGTTGCTCGCATCTTGTTGCCAATTAGGAAGACATTAAAACACATATTTATGTATCTTCTTAAAGAATATTCGATTGCGTGTGTTGTTATGGTAAATTGTTCAGATTCTTCCAAATATGAGTGGACATACAAATACTTTTAACGAAAGATTTCTATCTCATCAATTTCATATTCGGATTCTCTATGTGATCAAATAAGTGTCGACTAGTGCCGAGGTGTCCTAAACTAGCCTATATTATCAAAACTATTCCTTTGGTCAATAAGCTACCACAAGCAACTATGCGGTGATTAAATAACGGTCATTATCGACCACCGTCTCCAAAATTGTTCCTGCCAACGACCTTAACTACCATGAACGTATTTGAGGAGAGGGAGAGCGTCTCTTTCAGTTCCAGCTATTTCTGTACAATGTCCATCTCGAATCAGCGGTGGAAAATAACCTATCATCCAACGGACTTCCCTTCGGCAATAACTTCCTGGGGTACACTCTATCGTGATGAAATTGGAACTTAGAAAAATTTCTACATTCGGGGAAACAATCCTACTGTGAGAGAAATCTCACATAAGTGAAATTGCTTGTGCAATTCTGCAATAAAAAGACACAAAGATATCAAGCAAGGATTACAATGGTAACAAAAGTAGCACACTGCGATCAAATATGAGATATCGACAGCAAGGAAAAAAACCAAAAGGGAAACTTAAGACTTAAAAAGATGCAGTGAGAAGAAACCAACAATTTCAGCGATAAAGAAACAAAGTGTGACAGTAAGCGTAATGTTAATCTGCCCTCAAACGAAAATATTTAAATCTCCAAGATATCTTGAGATTTGGAGAAACTTCAGTATTAAAGTATAAAGTTACCAATGACAAAATGTAATAAGATGTACATAAATTATACACGGCCAGTCTGTAATAGATTTCAAGATATAGTGAAATCTTCGAATTAAAGAACCAAGTAGTGGTGCCGATTGATGAGGCTTGCGTAATGATACGTCTCATGTAATAAAGATAGGATAATAAAATTCCACTTGTTACGTACAATCAATGACGACAGGCTTCCTGTTCCCTGAGTATTCCGTGAAATCATTACACAGATTAAAATATTACCTCTGCCTCAGCTTCGTTTGCTTCCTCTTCTCCCATCTTTTCTTTTCACAGGATCTATGTTTATCAAATTCCTAATACTTTCAAACAAATTGAAATCATGAACGACAAACGTAACAATCACGTAAGAGAAAAGTAACAATTTTCCTTTGAACGTTCGCTTCTCAATTAACTCTGATCGCAATGGTTTAGCAACGAAAAAAGGAACGTCTGTAGCATCTGGACCGATTTACAGAAACGAAGGTAAAAGAACAACGAGTGTTGATAGGGAAGAACGAGTGATAGAGGAAGCGAGTGAGCCGGACGAAAAGAGAGAAAGGATGCTTTGTTTTCCGCGGCGCGATTACGATGATTCTTGCGGCGCGGTGCTTTAAAATCATTTCGCGAAAGTTTACAAAGGAGAGTTTAAATTGAAGTGAGTTTAATTTTATTACTCAGACGAGCTTCGTGCTATTGTGTATCGCGCGTCCGTTGCGGCGCCTTTGTTTTTCAAAAGAAGCGACGCCTTTTGCCATAGTATCCCCCACCTCCTCCTTCATCTCCTCCCGCCTCAGTTCCCTTCCTCTTCCTTTGCTAAAGGGAAATAATTCGTTGCGAAAGTAAATGTACCGTGAATTCATTAGAGCGCAGTTGCAATGGCGCAGTTAATTATTTCCAGGTGTAATTAATTATCTCCACCTGGTGTATCACTCGACGGAAAAACGAAATTATCAACGTATTTCTGATATTGTCACTCGTTCTGGCCCGACATAACTACCGCTACTTAACTATCTTTTAATTGGCTGAAAGAATGCATACGTTCCTGATTTAAACAGCATAAGCGATAGGTTATGTGAAGCGCAAGTAAAACAAGAACGCACTGCGAACTTTAGGTTAGTTCATATGTCATCTTCTATATTGCAAAATATTTTGTTATGAACGAGGAAGTTATTAACGAGAACATTTTTTACAACTGTAACAAATGAATAAAGGATTCTCGTTATAACTTCCGATATATTGTTTAACGATAATTCGTACGATAATAAGTGTCGTTATTTCGATATATCATGTGTAATTTATAAATTGATTTCATATTTCCACATATAGAAGATTTTCGTTCATAGTAATTGCAATCTAACGATTCTTCCCAATTTTGAATATGTATTTGACTCCCGTCCTTTTTTACGAAATAAGGAGAAATTGTTAAAACAGTAGAATGTTAGAAACTAGAATCAAACAACCAAAATTGGGAAAATTCAGTAAACTGCAATTAATTATTTAACACATTTTCTAGTTAAAACCGCGCCCGGTATTTTCTTCTCTTCGGCTTTTTTCTCCTTTTCTTTTTAATATTGTATCGATCGTTGACGGGTAGATTTGTGTCGGTCAACCGCACAAAATTTTTTTAGAATGCAGTTTTCACACTTGGATAGATAGAAGCTGCACTCCACCCCTGTCTTGTTTAATTAATACAGAACGTAGTAGATGGCTCTAGGCTTCGTCAAATCTCGTTCGATATAACCCTATCGATCGCGGTCGAAGTGCTAAGCGCTATTCCTAACCTAATTCGTCTAATGTCACGGACATAGAGGGCCGTTAAGGTGTCACACTTTTTCCGCGCAGCGTCTCTCTCGATTTCTCCAGTTTTTCCTGTCGGTGTGCTTTTTTCCAACGCTATCCACACGCAAAACTGGGCGTGGCACCAGATAGCATAAAGTTCTACAAAGGTTCGTGCGCGGACCACGCCGACGTTATCTTTCTGTTCTTTCCTAGTTAACCGCTTTAGATCGGTAGCAGCGCGGAACACGTTTCGTCTACTGTGAAATTGTATCACGTAATTACTACGACAAACGTTTCGGACAATTTGTTTGTACCCGTGTCTGAGATAATTGGAGCGTTAGCGCTCAAGTATTATCTCATGACAGTTCGCCGGGTAAATCAAAGTAATAAATGCGGCGTTTTCATCCGCGTTAATTTACGAGTGGCACTCGCAGGCTAGTGATATTTTCAATTTGCAGGTTTGTAGAGATGATTTGTGTACTAGATGCAACTTACGTCACGATGATTAAATAACCCCTAAAAATTTCAATTAAATTTGACATTTAAATCAAACCTCATTGCTACTAACCTTGCTGCGTTCATCCAGACATTTTTAACTCAATTATATTTTTATAATATTAAAAATATGTCAAATTTGAACAGAACATCAACAATTGTTATTGCTATGAATGGTTTCTAGCTTTTGTTTTGTTATATATCATTTTAAATGTTTTAAAACATCATAAATGCTTTTTGTTTAGTAAAACGGAAGCGAGATTGAAAATTCGTAAAAAGATCGCAGCAAAATTAAAGTAAAGATAAAATGGTAAAACATTTTTATTTTGACGTATGTTACACTTGGATGAAAATAATAGAGGAGATTTGAAATGCGTGGCTTGCAATTTCTGGGATGTACGCAATATTCATGGAATAAAAAGTACGTATTTCGAATGCCAGGTGATCGTTTGCAGACTCACTGTACAAACAACTGCGCGAACTGCAAACAAGTTCGTAGACCGCGAAAACACGAAACAAGCTAGTATTTCGGATTTATTTTCGTACAAGCAATGATAACAAACTGATGAAATTCATCGAACGTAGTTACATTTTTCGCGATGTTTTCTTGAAAATTTTCTCCGTTCTCTCGGTCGTCTTGAAATAAGATGAAAGAAATTTACATAATAATTTAAAAAAATACTGGCAAAAGTAAGCAGCGGAAAGTCGGAGAATGATTTTACTTTCCGAGTTGTAACGTCGCTGGCCGGTGAAAAATTAGAGATCAACGTCTGATAAAACAAGACGTCAAACGAATTTCCACGTAATTTTATATTTCCCCGCGAAAGTAATCCGCCGTTCGATCCACCTGAGCTACCTCCATTAAGTTTTCTTCTCACATTAATTCACATCTGAATTTATCCCCGCTGCAACGCCGT